>NC_057801.1:98916889-98974568 GCF_018294505.1 Triticum aestivum
CGCACCGTGGGCTATTCTAATGGCGTGATGCTAATGGCGCACCGGTAGTGCGCCATTAGAAGGCAAAACCGGTGCGCCATTAGTAGGCTTTTTCCTAGTAGTGTTGTCTGTAATGAAACAGAAAGTTTCCAGGGGTAGAACAGAAAAAGATAGAAAACGTTTCAGATCGAAAGCGTATTTTTCCTGAAGGCGCTTTCCAAAAAAACGGTTCGAATATAAAAGAGAGGCTAACGAGGGGGTCCCACTCGTCAGGTTTAAAAGTTTGAGAGAGAAAAACAGAGCGCGCCGGTGCCCGAAGCTTGCGGTGGTCGCCGGCGACGATCCACGGCGAGTTAGGCGGAGCGGAGGGTACCTACGGACTCAGGGTGATATCCCGCGTCTATGGGTGGTGGAGTTGGTCGTCGGCAAGCCCCATGTCGATGGCAGCCTTCACTCCAGCGGACGGAGGCTCGGGCGTCGGTGGATCTCTCCGGGGAGGGCTGCAAGCTTCAAATTGGGGCGTGGGTTAGTGGAGTGGGTGCACTAGGATGCCACTGGTACAATGTGAGAGGCGGGGGTGCACACACTTGAGCTAACCTTGCCGGAGCCCGAAGCGGATCGGGGCGGCCGGAGTCAGAGGAGAAGGCCTCCTCGGGTTCCTCCTAGGGGTCGAGCACAGTCCTGGAGAGGTGGAGGGAGTGGTGTTGGTCGAAGGCGAGCTCGGGGTGGCTATTTATAGCCGGCCCGATGCGGTTGCCGAGAACGGAATAGCTTTGGCGGTGATTACGGCGAGGCAGTGGCCGGTCGGGTGGTTTAGGTGGCCGGGCAGCAACGTGATGGCCCACTGGTTCCACCCAAATGATAACCTTGGTTGGATTAGACCTGCTCCGCGGTTTCGACGGAACGGTGCTTCGCGGCCCGTCGGCTGCAAAGAGCATGCTCTATGCTTGCCAGGCCACGGCGACGGTGCTGCGGTGCACACAGAGGAGGGGGTGGCCACGCGGAGGCCTCTGGGTGGATTGGGCGGCGCTGGTCGGCGCCAAAAGCAAGGTCAGTCCCTGTTGGCCGCCACGGGTGGCTCTGACACCGCGGAAGACGCTGGCGCAGGCGGGACACGTCTTCACCGACGCCCGTGCCCATCCAAGCGACCTTGCAGCGCTCTGGATAAGGAGGAGGAGCGGGGAGTAAGACGCCAACGCGCACTGGCGAGATGGACGCCGCGGTTCTGCAGAAACGACACTGTCGTCTGAACTGTAGTCTAAATTTTCTGAATTTAGACAGAGACAGTGCACGCCAGGTGTTTGATGAAATGTTTTTGGTATGAGAAAAATCTTTCTGGGGCTGATCTTTGGTGAGGTGACCTCTCAATGCACCTGGGGGCTGCCTGATTTATCCCAGAATTTTTGGAGAAGAGAAAATATGAATTTCACCAAAAATGATGAATCTGGTCCAAACTAGCAGTGAACAAAACTTGAAAATTTTGAACTGTGGAAGAGTGGATCTTGATGGATCTAGGTTGGGGGTGCTAAGGACTAGTCAGAGGAGTTGGTTTGAGATCAGAACTCAAAAGAAATCAGATACTTCCTTTGCAAATCACCTAGGTCCAAAATAAAAGACAGAAATAGTTTTGGGAATAAAATAAATGGAATAAAAATGCAAAATGGGATGAACTTGCTAGGATTGGCTACTTGACTTGACCCAAAGTGGAGGGAGGTGTTTTGGAGGAATTTTTTTAACATGAGGCATGGTGAAAAAGGATGGTTGGAATAAAAAGGAATAAATCCAAAACCCTAAGGATTTATGTTTAATTGAAAAACTTTAAAAATAAGTTGTGATGAGCCACACTAATGAAAAGCCTTCAAAGTCAAACATCAAGGTTGAGGATGACCAAAAAATAAAATTTTGTCATAAGAGAAAATTTTGAGAAGGAGAGCCCTTATAGAAAGATTTGAAATAGCCTCCTTCAAGAAAAGGAAAAAAAACAAATCAATTTTTTTTGGAGTGTCACACGGATGGTGAAGACTAGGCGGAGGAGATCGACTCCAGCGACGAGGGTGAAGAGGAGGAGGACGAGGACGGTGAAGACGCCGCGCCAGATGATGGAGCGGGTGGCCAACCTCAGCCTGACCATGCCTTTAGCAACAAGGAACGTGCGAACACGCCGCCTGCTGCAGGCGATGATCAAGCCGAGACTCGCCACCCGGCCACTCCTCCAGCCAGCGCTGCCATCTCCACTGACCTGCCAGGCTCGCCTGTTGCACCCTTGGCCTCAGCCGCCACTTATTATCTTTGTCTTCCTGCTCATCAGTCTTTTGATCAATGTTTGTTAAATTTGCGCAGTTCCACCCACTGGGGGCGTATTCAAACTAAGTTGAATCCTAGCCTTCGAGGGCCTTTTGTGTAGATATGATCTTGCATGTGCTATGCTGGTGTCGACTTCCGACTGTGCTTGCTTTAAATCTTTTTCCGGTAGTTTTCTTTGCTGCCCTCCCTTGGTCGCCGCTTTCCCAGCCGGACAGCTGCTCTACAGTCTGTGACTGGGAAAGTACTTGGCCATGTGGGAGGGCAAGTACTTTAGCTTCCTTAGATTTGGCAAGGTGAGTGGGAAGCCAGCCAGCCAGCTGCTTAGCAGTCGGTTGGCAGGGTGGAGAGTGGGCTTGTGTTATGTAAGCCCATTGGTCCTTAACCATTTTTTGTGTGGGCATCTTTTCCTGCCTTTAACTCTTGCCAATCAAACAACCAATTCTGTGAGCTGCGACTTTCAGCAAGAGAGGGCTTAGGTGTCGGCACACTACTTGTCTGACTGTAGGTGGTGCTTAACATAATTCAAGGCGGCACGTGCCTTGGCTGACTGGTCGAACCCGGTGCCGGACAAAAGAACAAATGTAGTAACACATTCATAGGCATGATACTCATCATATAGATAAAAGAGGGTAGTCCCCGAGTGCTCCTCGGGGGACCCAATGTCTTGTACTTAATACAAAAGATAGCGTGGTACATACCGCATTAACTGTAAAATCTTTGAAGGAGATTGGCGTTTCATGGGCTTTCCGACTCCTTGCCGGAATCATCTCTCTTGCGTGCCTTGGGCTTCTATGCATCGATCAAGTAGTAGGAGTCGTTGCCCAGCGCCTTGCTGATGATGAAGGGGCCTTCCCAAGGGGCCGAGAGCTTGTGCTGGCCGGCTGTTCGCTGGATCAGCCGGAGCACAAGGTCGCCCTCTTGGAAGGATCTTGGCTTCACCTTCCGATTGTGGTAACGGCGCAAGCCCTGCTAGTAGATGGCGGACCGGCTGAGTGCTAACAGCAGGCCCTCTTTCAGCATGTCAACACCGTCTTCTCATGCTTCCTTTGCCTTCGCTTCCGTGTACATGGTGACTCGAGGTGAGTCGAACTCGATGTCAGTTGGGATGACAGCTTCGGCACCATACACAAGGAAGAAAGGAGTGAAGCCGGTTGACTTGTTGGGGGTGGCACGAAAGATCCAGAGGACGGCCGACAACTCCTCGAGCCAGCAGCCGGCCGAATGCTCTAGTGGCTCAACTAGTGGGGGCTTGATGCCGGACAGGATGAGGCCGTTTGCTCGTTCAACTTGGCCGTTTGACTGCAGATGGATGATGGATGCTAAGTCCAGTCGGATGCCCTGCGTCGCGCAGAAACGGGCCAATGCTCCTTTGGCAAAATTCGTGCCGTTGTCGGTGATAATGCTTTGTGGTATGCCATACCGGGTGGTGATGTCTACGATGAATGTCACAGCAGTTGGCCCATTCAACTACTTGATTGGCTTTGCTTCAATCCACTTGGTGAACTTGTCTATGGCAACAAGCAGGTGTGTCATGCCGCCGCGTGCCGTCTTGAATGGGCCCACCATATCCAGCCCCCAGACGGCAAACGACCAGGTGAGGGGCATGGTCTTGAGTGTGGAAGCCGGCAGGTGTTGCTTGGAGCTGAAAACTTGGCACCCTTTGTAGTGTTTGACCAACTCATCTTCCAAAGAAGTGTACCAGAAGAAACCATGGCGGAAGGCTTTGCCGACGAGTGATCTTGAGGCCACGTGGTGGCCGCACTCACCTTGGGGGTTGTCCTTGAGGATTGCAATGCCCGTCTCTGGCTCGACGAAGCGCTGCAAGACTCCAGTCACACTACGCCTAACAAGCTCTCTATTCACTATTGTGTATGCCCCGGCTCGGCGTTGAAATTGTCTTGCTGAGATCTCGTCAGGCGGCAGCTCTCTGTTTATCAGAAAGTTGAGGATGGGTTGGGCCCATGATGGAGCTGTGACGTCTTCTGTTGCCAACATGGCTACTGCGACCAGGGCGGCTGGGTTGGGAGGTGGAGGGTCAGAGTCGGCCACCGCCTGCTGTGTCGTTGTAGTCCCCGGGCCGACTGCTATGGTCCCTGGGCCAGGGTTTGAAGTCCCCGGGCCCGGTTCGACTGTAGCAGTTCTCGAGCCGCCTCCCGAAGTCCCTGAGCCGTCTGCTGGAGTCCCCAAGCCGGATCCGGCTGCATCAGGGTCAGGCGGCACGAACAGAATCTTATTCTGGACATGGCTTGACAGACAGCTTGAGCAGGCGCTGAAGGGAGACGCCGGTTGGAATGGCTTGCCGGCTGGAGCCGATTCGTGCCAGGGCATCTAATTGCTCGTTGTCGGCCCATGGCACATGGAGGAATTCGCACCCTTCAAAATACCCGCTGAGCTGTTGAACGAGGAAACGGTAGCTCGCCATGTTTACCTCCTTGGCGTCCCAATCGCCAGACGGTTGTTGAATCACCAAGTCTGAGTCGCCATAGCACAGGATCCAGCGGATGTCGAGCTCTTTGGCCAGCCGAAGCCCATGTATGAGCGCCTCATACTCAGCCACGTTGTTGGAGGCGGCAAAATGGATTTGCAACGTGTATCTGAGCTGTCGCCTTTGGGAGAGGTGAGGACGATGCCGGCTCCCAAACCGGTGTGCATCTTAGATTCATCAAAGTGCATCCGCCAATGGGTGGAGTCAGGTGCTGGTGGCAGGTACTGGGTCTCGGCCCAGTCGATGAAGAAGTCGGCCAGCACTTGGGACTTGATGGCGGTGCGAGGCTGGTAGAAGATGGTGTAAGGAGCAAGCGGAATGGCCCACTTGGACACCCGGCCAGATGCATCCCGGCTGCCCATGACCTCGGCAAGCGGGGCAGTGCAAACGACTGTGATGGTGTGGTCTTGAAAGTAGGGCTTGAGCTTCTTGGCGGCAAAGTACACGCCCTAGCACATCTTCTGATAGTGGGGGTAATTCTGCTTCGAGGTTGATAGTATTTCACTCAGGTAATACACCGGCCTCTGGATTAGCTGAGCTCTGCCTTCTTCTGGGTGCTGAACAACGATGATAGTGCTGACCACCCGGCTAGTTGCTGCAATGTAAAGGAGCATGGGCTCTTTCTCAGTCGGTGCCGCCAGGACAGGCGGCGTGGTCAACATCTTCTTCAGCTTGTGAAAAGCTTCGTCTGCCTGGTCATTCCACTCGAAGTGAGTGGACTTCCTCATGAGCTGGTACAAGGGAAGAGCCTTCTCCCCTAGACGACTAATGAAGCGGGTAAGGGAGGCCAGTCACCCGGTGAACTTTTGGACATCTCGAAGCTGGGTGGGAATCTCCATCCTCTCTATGGCCTTTATCTTCACTGGGTTGCATTCAATGTCGCGTTCAGAGACTAGGAAGCCAAGGAGCTGGCCGTCTGGTACCCCGAACACGCATTTCTCAGGGTTAAGCTTGATCTGAAATTGGCGCAAGTTGTCGAATGTTTCCTTAAGATCTTCCAGCAGGGTGCCGCGCTTCTCCGTCTTCACCACAATATCGTCTATGTAGACGTGGGCATTTCTGCCGAGTTTCTTGAGGAGGCATTTCTGCATGCAACGCTGAAAAGTGGCACCGGCATTTCTCAAGCCGAATGTCATAGTCAGGTAGGAGAAAGCTTTGAATGGTGTGATGAAGGCAGTCTTCAGGCGGTCGGTTGGATCCAACTTGATCTGATGGTAACCTGAGTAGACATCCAAGAAACTCAACAGCTCGCATCCGGTTGTGGAGTCTATCACTTGGTCATTCCAGGGAAAAGCAAACAGGTCTTTGAGGCAAGCTTTGTTGAGGCTGGTATAATCTATAGACATGCACCATTTCTTGTTCTTCTTCAGTACAAGGACATGGTTGGCAAGCCATACTGGAAAGAACACCTCCATAATGAAGCCGGCTGCCATAAGCCGGGCTATCTCTTCACCAACAATTCTTCTCTTCTCCTCCGACAATCGGCGGAGGGGCTATTTGACTGGTTTTGCATCTGCTCGGACATGTAGCTTGTGCTCGGCGAAATCGGTCAGAACACCCGACATGTCCTTGGGGGACCATGCAAAAATATCCCAATTCTCATGGGGGAAATCGACGAGCTCGCTTTCCCATTTGCTATCCAGGTTTGCTCCTAGAACAGCAACCCTCTCTGGGTGCTCTGGGTCCAGAGGTATCTTCTTTGTTCCCTTGGCCGACAGGAAGGATCCCTGAGCTTCCGACTCCTTGGGATCGGGTGATAGGTCTGGCTGCTTACCGGCCAAGGCCAAAACCCGGTCAAGGATCATTTTCTCTGCAGCCATCACGAGGGACTCGGTCAGCCGGCTGCTGGCTGCAGCGACGGCAGAGGATTTGTTTGTCACATCCCTAACTTCTGGTGCTACCTAGTGTTTGCATCTTGCTTGCATCATGTTTCAATCTTTGAAACCTGAATTGAGGAAATTTGAAGCCTCAAAACATTTAAATAAAAGAAGGGCAAATAACCCTGGAAAATGCATCCAAAGTTTCCAAAATGGTCTTTAGTGGTGTTTGATAATTTTGGGGAGGGTTTTGATCCAAACCAAAAATATGGAACATTTTTGAGGAATTATTTTGGTCATTTGGATTTAAATTAATAAATATTTGAATTGGATTTAATTCTTCTATAACAGAATTACAGGTCCAATAATTCTGGAAACCTATGGGTGGCTCTAAATATATCCTAACAGACCACATAGGGATTTCCAGGAGGATATAAAATAGGTTGGTTTTGAAAACCAAATTCAAACAAATTGCAACTAGAACAGAAATAAATAGAAAGACAGAAACTTACCTGAGCCCACTTACCTGGCCTTCTACTGTAGCAGCCCAGCCCACCACCGCAGCCATCCCTGTCGTCTTCCTCCTCGGACAGTAGGATGCAGGCGCGTGGACGGAGCGCGCGGGCACACGCCCAGGCCACCTCCTGCCTCTTTGCCTGTCTCCCCGTTGCCCTGAGGATGCCATGCACCCCCTGGACCGCCCTCACTCTCTACCGTGCTTCTCACCTTCTCTGCTCTCCCTCCCTCTCGCGCTCGAGCACCACCGTCGCTGCCGCCGCCGCTACCGCGCCCTGAGCCATTCCCTCGCCGCTCTGATGAGTCCATGAGCTCCGCCTCGACGTCCTCGACCTCCTTGCTCCGCCACTCGACACCGGGCGTGCCCCTCTGCCCTCACCGAGCTCATCCCCGACCGCCATTGCCGGAGATCCCCCTCGACGCTCCGAGTGCCTCAGGCCCTCCCTCAGCTCGCCGTCCACTCCAAGAAGATCGCCGTGAGCTGCTGCCCATCCTCCCCCTCTCTGTTCTCTTCTCTGTGCACCGTAGTTTCCGACGAGCTCCGGCCTCCCTAGCCGTTGCTGCTTGCTGCGCTAGATGCGGGCGAGCTTCGGCTCCCCGTGGGTGCTCTCCACCGCTCATTTGGGCGCCGGGATAGCGAACCCGAGCCCCTCCGCCACACCTGTCGTCGCTGGCGTCGAGCCGCCTGTGAGTTAGCCTCAGTTGACCGGGGGGTTGACCTCCCCTAGGTCCAGAAAATGTCCTAAACCTCTAAAAATCATAGCAATTCAACATAACTCCAAATGAAATAATATATATATGAAAAATGATCAGAAAAATCCAATCTATCCATCTGTACCATTTTCATGCAGGTTAGAACAACTTATGACTGCTGTTTAGGCCAAATCATATAATGGCATTTAAACCTTCACATATGGAGTTTGAATTTGAACCTAAGGTTCAAACCAACTTCATTTAACCTGTTGCTAGTTGCATTAGCTCAAATCACATCATATTGCCATGACATGATCATGCATCATATTATGCATTGCATTGATTGTGTTGCTTTCTCAGTTGCCGGTAATTGCCCCCTCTCGATAGACGCGTTTCGACGATGTGATCAATGACACTAATGAAAAACTATACTATCTTCAGAAGTGCCAGGCAAGCAAAATCCCCTTTTTCATTCCGATACAATCCCGCTCTCTCGCTCCTGCTCTCTTTTACTGCATTAGGACAACAACGATTCAATTATTACATGCTGCGGTAGCTGAACCCCTTTATCCTCTGCATGACCTGTCATTGCCATAGTAAATAGATGAAACCCACTAGCATGAGTAGGAGTTGTTTGAGCCCTGATGTGCCTACTCATTCATGCTTGTTTGTCATGCCTGCTACTGCTTAGAGTTGAGTCAGGTCTGATTCATCAGGGATGAATCGGAGGTGTGTGAACATGTCCTACTGTGTGTGAGCTAAGTGTGTGAACACGATTTGGTAAAGGTAGCGGTGAGAGGCCATGTCGGAGTACATGGTGGGTTGTCTCATTGAAACCGTCCTCAGGAACTGAGTTCTGTGTTTGTGATCCATGAACAGTTACTACCACACATTCGATTCCGGTAACTCGACCCCTCTCGACTTATTAATCAACATGATCTCTGTCCAGGAGTTGCAACTAGTTTCTGGTGTTTGTAGGTAGTGTTAGTAGTCTACCAAGTGGCACCCGATATAGGTGGGCTTGGGAGAGACTAGGCACCGTGGCATGGTGTACCAAGTGTAGATCCACCCGTCGAGGTGGGCTTGGGAACCCTGCTCACATCGTTTGGGGCCGTGAGCGACACCCGGGCCGGATCTCCTTGCGGATGGAACCCGAATGGGCGATAAACCTGGACGAGAGACTTGTGTGGTTAGTCAGGTCGTGGCCGACTCCCTCGCCAGGCTTCCGCTTGAAGGTTGCCGAGATACATGAGGTGTACATGGCGGTAAGTGGCGAGAGCGTGTGTGAAGAAGTACACCCCTGCAGGGTTAACATTATCTATTCGAATAGCTGTGTCCGCGGAAAAGGACTTCTGGGTTGCCTGTACAGTTCATAGACAAGTGAAAGTGGATACTCTAAAATGCGCAAGATAAGCGTGAGTGCTATGGATGGCGTTCTCGTAGGTAGACGGGAGCAGATCCATAGTGGTGTATTGATATGGTGAATATGTGGAATCGTGTGCGCCACCTCAAAAGAGTTACTTGCAGTCTTACTTCAAGATAGCCACTGAGTCAAAGCTGGCTTGCTGCAGTTAAACCCCACCACCCCCATTGTTGATAATGATGCATATGTAGTTAGTTATGATGTAAGTCTTGCTGGGTACATTTGTACTCATCTTTGCCTATTTTATGTTTTTGCAAAGAGACTTCAGTCTCGCTAGTAGTTCCACGTAGACTTCGACATTTAGCTTGTTACCTCAGCTACGATCTTGAGCCCTCGGCAGGATCTAGTAGTTAGTCAGGCTTCTCACCCTTTTTCATTTATAGTTGTCTGTACTCAGACATGTTAAGCTTCCGCTTGTGCTTTGATTTGTGTGCTTTGAATGTTGGGTCATGAGACCCATGTTTGTAATATCTCGCTCCTCGGAGCCTATTGAATAAAATACTTGAGTTGTAGAGTCATGTTGTGATGCCATGTTGTATTTGCACATATCGAGCATATTGTTTGTATGTTATTGGAATGCTTGGTATGTGTGGGATCTGACTATCTAGTTGTTTATCCTTGGTAGCCTCTCTTACCGAGAAATGTCTCCTAGTGCTTCCACTGAGCCTTGGTAGCTTGCTACTGCTTCGGAACACTTAGGCTGGTCGGCATGTGTCCTTCTTCATTCCTGTGTCTGTCACTTCGGGGAAATGTGACGCGGTGTCTACCGGAGTCCTGTTAGCCTGCTACAGCCTGGTTTACTAGAGTCCTGCTATCCCAGTTGCTACAGCCCGGATTCACTCGCTGATGACCGACATGTTCGTTGCTGGGTCATGTATGCATGTCCCTGTAAGTTAGTGCCACTTTGGGTTCATGACTAGCCATGTCAGCCCGGGCTCCTTGTCATATGGATGCTAGCGACACTGTCATATACATGAGCCAAAAGGCGCAAACAGTCCCAGGCCTGGTAAGGCGACACCCGTGGGAATACCGTGCGTGAGGCCGCAAAGTGATATAAGGTGTTACATGCTAGATCGGTACGCCATTGAGTCGGGGTCCTGACAGCTTTGGTATCAGAGCTTGACTGCCTGTAGGATTACCAAGCCAAACTGGTCGAAGTTGAGTCTAGAATTTCTTTAGTTATATAAGAGAATTGATTGTGGGATGGAACGTAAGGCTCTTTTTACTCCTTATACCTTATGGCCTTTTGATCTTAGTCATCCTTTCTTTCCTACGGGGTTAAGGAACTAGGCTATCTCTTCTTTCTATCGGGATCACGTGTTACTAATCTATAGACTTATAAGATTGTTAGATTCAAGCCTCGGTTCAGTCCCTACTACTTCCGTTTGTTCATAGCTGGCCTCAGAATCTTGATGTTGTGATGATCGAGTGGTTATGCCACCATTTTGCAGGATGTCTCAAATATTTTCGAGCTTTTACAGCCGTTATGTTGTCTGAGTCGTCCCAGGTTTCTAAACAATTTGATGCATTTGCAAAATCTTTTCCCTCTGGTTTCGATGGTCCTTTAGGCTAGGTTAATCACACTAATTTCTGAGTTGAGGTATTCTATTGCCTCGACGTATATGTTAGAGCTATTATTATGACCCTAGATGTCTTAGGGGATCATCTAGTAATCTAGCCATGTTTTGTGTTCCAAGTGTGATGATTCTGGATGTTATTCTCGAAAGCATCCCGTGATGCCACTTAGTTAGTAGGCATTCTACTCCTGGGTTTCTAAACCCGAGACTCACACTACTTATGTCATGTTGATAGTGATTCCTAGTTCCTTTAGGTTATTAGTAATCTTTGTGGTAGTCCTCGAGGTCCGTGGTATTTCCTTCTTCCAAATACCATGAACTATTTATGGCAGAAGTTCCTCGTTGAACCGAAGGATCACAACCGGAGTACTCTTGATGAGTTCTCGACTCTGTTGTTACTCTGCTAGTTCTACCTTTCTGCATGGGATATCCGGAAGAAATGTTGAGCTTTGCTCGACATACTAATCTATGCATCCACAACCCAGAAAATCAGATGTTCTTTTGATTTGTCCCTCTTTAGTTGCTTTCTGGCCCTCGTCTATCAATTGATAGTAAGGAGTAGTTGGCAATCGTGGTTATCAATGCATATTACTCTAGTGGTCCGTCAAGACATTCTATTTCAGAATGACTAGGAGAAACAAACTCCAGTACCTCATCCATATCTAGGATTGGGTCAAAGTAGTTGTATTTCGCAGATCAAAATGCCAATCCAACTTTTGATTCTGTTCTACCCTTGGAGTATTACCATCTTTATATCAAGAATGTCATGAGAATTGCACCACCTCTTATGAATTCTTGACGCAGTAATGCTTCTTGCCATCATTGTTAATTCCTCGGTTCCCGTGTTATTGTAACCGGAATGCCGACAAGTGAAATGTGATGTGTGAAATCAATACTTCTAGCAACTCCGTTGCTTGGTAGTTAATTGGACAATAACCTCATTCTAAGCGTGTTGATTATTGAATCATCACCCTAAGGCTAATCATGCTACCTAGTCATTCCTGTGATCATATCGTCTTGCCCTGAAAAGCAAGATTGCTCCCGAGTTTAGTAACATATCGGTGGTTCGTGATTTTACAGATATCTTCATGGAAGTATCACCAGGATGTCGCCTGACCGCTATGTTGAGTTCGTGATCAAGTTGGTTTCTTGTAAACCAACCATTCTCCAGGAATCTGTGTTGCATACCCCTGAACTGGTTGGTCAAGCTAAACAACAACTTGGAGAGTTGGAAGATGGAATATTGTTGGATTTAGTTCATCTTAAGGGATATCTTGTATTTGTGTTGAAGAAAGATGATATCTTCATCAATTGATCCTCGTGACCAGTTGTTGGACCTATTGTCTTGCCAAAACTTTGATTTGAGTGTGGGATATCCTCAAATGAAATCAGAACCAACGATGTTCGTAATGTTGTCTTACCCTTGGGTTTTCCTCGAGCATACACCGTTATGTCTTTTGGTTCTGACCAATGCTATCACTTGATCTCATAATTATGGAATTCCATCTCCATGGGAATCTGGATGAATTGTTGTTGAGCCCATCGAAAACATCCTTATCTCCTCCATGATTTTCTTGAACATTAAGCTAGTGTTGGAAACTTCTATAAGCATTATCTTCATGTCCCGTCCATGAAGCATGTGTTGGATGAAAGAGGTGACTTTCTCAGATTCACGTGCATTTGATGCAAGTTGCCGCTGTGAAGTCGAGGAATTCAATGTTGCTTCCTCTGGAATCATCCCAAGTCAGTCATGCATGTGCGAAGTATGCTATGGTTTGACAGGCTCGCTACCTCCATTCCACATGTATCTCCTAGTACACTAAGCCACTAGCTGATTTTTTCAAGGACAAGAAGTTCCTTCATAAGAGCTAATCATGACTTATGTTAGGACTTTGTTATCCTCGATGATGGTTCCCAACCTGAACTCGATAGTGTTTTATTATAAGACTACTATGTGGTCATGCTTGTCTAGGATAGTGTGTTCACATGTATGTAGCAGAAACAGCTCATTTTTTGGAGCTTGCTATCGTAGTTCATTTCCCGAGAATCTCGCAACGTCATCTCGTCGGTTTGTGTTGCAAACTTTCATTTTTCTTTCTAGACTTGATGAGTCTGGAATATCATGTTACCAACCAGATCTGAATCTCAGGCAGATATGATGGTTGGAACCTTTCCAAGATCTATGATGTAGGTCCCGACAATGTTCATGTTCTGGCTGACACACCTAGCCGGAAGATCTATCATTGTAGTATCTTCATTGAGCAAGTCGACCATCTTCTCCATGAGGATTTCGAGTGACTTATTATAGAAGTTGCTCCTCATGGATCCTTTGTATTCCGAAGCCCGAGCTTTACCTGATGGCCATGTTGATGCTTTTAAGCATGATCGTGGTACCTAGAACATC
Source organism: Triticum aestivum (assembly GCF_018294505.1). Taxonomy (NCBI): domain Eukaryota; kingdom Viridiplantae; phylum Streptophyta; class Magnoliopsida; order Poales; family Poaceae; genus Triticum; species Triticum aestivum. The sequence continues at coordinate 98,930,088 of NC_057801.1, forward strand.
AAGATGAACATTAGAAGCGGAGTGCTAAATGTCTCTCGGTCGATCCTCCAGATTTTGTTTCCTTGGTGTCATCAAGGTAAAATCTGAGAAAGTGTTGTCGTTCTCTGCACCTGCATCCTCCGTCGTTATTCATCATGGTAGTATGATGTGTTGCCAGGATCCTCGACATGGATGTTGGTAATACCTTGATGTGTATAGAAATGCTCAAATTCTTGAGAGCACACTCAGACACTAGGCTATACCCTTAGTATCAATCTGAATGTGCCTTCCTTTTGCCGGGTTGTTTGATAACCGTAATTTCCGTTCCAAACTGGGTATGACATTCTTTCGAATTCCTTCAAACAATCAATTTTGAATTACCTCAGGCTGGTATGAAGAGTTTCAATGATCTTTGAAACAAAGGTAATTCTTTTTGCCACTTAAGGGGATATTTCTACAAGTCACCTTCCTTAAGGTGCCCCGTTATGGTATCATGGCAACTCAACTCCTCACTACGTTGACAATCATTTACCAACTTCTTAAGTGTGGAATTGTTGTCTACCTAGTGAACCCTCGTCATCTGTTCCACTCCATCCCTCTAGATGTATGATTCGTGTCTCAGCTCGGGAGACGTTGCTATGTCTCATCCCATGAGTTGATCCTGAGTTGTTCGGTCTCCGAGAAGATCGATTCTTCTGGAGTTTTCCTTTCCTCTTCTTGTCATGTTAATTGGAGTTCTCAGAGGAAGACATCGAGCCAAAGATGGTGGTGATCAAATCAATGCCCCTGTGAAGTGCAACTTGGATCGTGAATATTGTGTTAGTTTGCGTTCCCCCTTCATCTTACCCTACGCTTGAATCTCGGGACGAGATTTTTGCTTAGTGGGGGTGAGTTGTCACATCCCTAGCTTCTAGTGCTGCCTAGTGTTTGCATCTTGCTTGCATCATGTTTAAATCTTTGAAACCTGAATTTAGTAAATTTGAAAGCCTCAAAACATTTAAATAAAAGAAGGGCAAATAATCCTGGAAAATGCATCCAAAGTTTCCAAAATGGTCTTCAATGGTGTTTGATAATTTTGGGAAGGGTTTTGATCCAAACCAAAAATATGGAACATTTTTGAGGAACTATTTTGGTCATTTGGATTTAAATTAATAAATATTTGAATTGGATTTAATTCCTCTACAAAAGAATTACAGGTCCAATAATTCTGGAAACCAATGGGTGGCTCTAAATATATCCTAACAGACCACATAGGGATTTCCAGGAGGATATAAAATAGTTTGGTTTTGAAAACCAAATTCAAACAAATTGCAACCAGAACAAAAATAAATAGAAAGACAGAAACTTACCTGAGCCCACTTACCTGGCCTTCTACTGTAGCAGCCCAGCCCACCACCGCAGCCATCCCTGTCGTCTTCCTCCTCGGACAGTAGGATGCAGGCGCGTGGCCGGAGCGCGCGGGCACACGCCCATGCCTCCTCCTGCCTCTCTGCCTGTCTCCCCGTCACCCTGAGGATGCCATGCACCCCCTGGACCGCTCTCACTCTCTCCCGTGCTTCTCCCCTTCTCTGCTCTCCGTCCCTCTCGCGCCCGAGCACCACCGTCGCTGCCGTCGCCGCTACCGCGCCCTGAGCCATTCCCTCGCCCCTCTGACGAGTCCATGAGCTCCGCCTCGACGTCCTCTACCTCCTCGCTCCGCCACTCGACGCCGGGCGCGCCCCTCTGCCCTCACCGAGCTCGTCCCCGACCGCCGTCGCCGAAGATCCCCCTCGATGCCCCGAGTGCCTCAGGCCTGCCCTGAGCTCGCCGTCCACTCCAAGAAGATCGCCGTGAGCTGTTGCCCGTCCACCCCCTCTCTGTTCTCTTCTCTGTGCACCGTAGCCGCCGCGCCACTTGCGCCCGATCGCCGGCCGCCACCCCGAGCTCGTTTCCGACGAGCTCCGGCCTCCCTAACCGCTGCTGCTTGCTGCGCTAGATGCGGGTGAGCTTCGGCTCCCCGTGGGTGCTCTCCGCCGCTCATTTGGGCGCCAGGAGAGCGAACCCGAGCCCCTCCGCCGCACCTGTCGTCGCCGGCGTCGAGCCGCCGGCGAGTTAGCCTCAGTTGACCAGGGGGTTGACCTCCCCTAGGTCCATGACATGCGGGCCCCGCCCAGCTAACTAATCTCTACTCCCAATGGAGCAGTTGGTAGTCTCGCTTCCAGGTTTTTTTCGTCCCACCTCCCATGGTTTTTTTGGTACCTCGTCCCACCTCACACTGAGCTGCCACGAACCGCAAAAACCGCGTAAGGAAGCCCCCACCCGCCCTCACGCATTCCAGGGCCTAACCTCCGATCGCACCCAAGACAATTCAGCAAAAAAAAACCTACGAAAATTAACCAGCGAAAAAAAACCTAATGGAGGAGTTGGTAGTTCGGTACGGTTTATTTTCAACACTTTCCTAATGAGAAAAGATCACGGATCTAACTTTCCTACCTTAGCCAAATCAACAAATCTCTCTCATTAATGCAATTTGCTTTAGGAAACAAATAATATATTCTTTTCTACCTTAGCGAAATCAACGGATCTCTCCAATTAATGAAATTTGCTTTAGCAAACAAATAATAGATTATTTCCTACCTTAGCCAAATCAACAAATCTCTCTCATTAATGCAATTTTCTTTAGGAAACAAATAATAGATTCTTTCCTACCTTAGCCAAATCAACGGATCTCTCCCATTAATGCAATTTGCTTTAGCAAACAAATAATAGATTCTTTCCTACCTTAGCCAAATCAACCGATCTCTCTCATTAATGCAATTTTCTTTAGGAAACAAATAATAGATTCTTTCCTACCTTAGCCAAATCAACCGATCTCTCTCATTAATGCAATTTGCTTTAGGAAACAAATAATAGATTTTCAGGAAACAAATAATCTCTAATCTCATCTCTAATTCTCTAATAATAATTATTATTAATATAATATAATAATAATAATACCTAAAAGAAACGCAACGTTCTGTTTCCCGTCTTACGTCGTTGAACCCTTCATCGAGCCTCCCTCCCGTGCGCTGTTGGTTTTCCCTGCGTACGTTCCACCCCAAACGTGATTCGTTCTTCTTAATTATGTGGTCCCACCCCCATGCGATCCGGTGAAAGAGCCAGCAAAACCGTCATACCCATGCACGCAAGCAATGAAAAATCCATGCAAGCCGTGTCTCTTCCTCCCTGTTCAAACCCTAACCGCCCCTTCCCAGTTGACGCCGCTAGCGAGTCGCGCGTAGCACATGCACCAATGCGGCCCTTCCGTGGTCCCTCTTGACCTCGCAATGAAACATCTCGTCGGCATCAACGACGAGCCGGTGCGTCTGGTGTTGATTCCTGTGGATGGGTCAAGCAGGACAGAGGGTGGTGGATCCGAGACATAGCCATGAAGTCTGCTTCGATGCGCGCCCAGTATTGTCTCAAGTGCATGGGTCGATCCTGGACGGCGGGTGATGGATCAAGGACATACATAGCAACTTTCACCTACGCAAACGGCTGACTACTCAACCTCCTCTCGGCGGTGGCAGCGGCCAAGTCTGGTTAGCTACCATTTATCTTTAATACATGCCATGAAAGGCGATCAAGAGGAGCAATCATAAGCAGTGAGGTGTTCCAAGGCTACGAGCGCCAGTACTGCGACTCTGCGTCTGCGAGGTCTTCGCCAAGATCGCCACCCTCTCTTCCCGTGCCTATTTCTATTCGCTGTTGTTGGTTTCGTCTTACATGGTGAGATCTAAGCAGACAATATGAAGCAGAGGCTCTCTGAGATCGAGTCCAACGTGCAGGATACTGAATCATTGGTAAATACTAGATTGTGTTTTACGATTTGATCATCCATTCCGCTGCCTTACATACTGCCTTTAGGACGTTTGGCAGGTGGAGGCTTCATTTTGGATGTAGGTGAATGTGTGATTTTTGGAAGCTCTGTATATTAACTTCATGATCTGCTCTTGATTTTCTTCTTGGGGACTAGATTTGAAGATTTGCCAGCTACACCATCTAAAAACCACACAGCTGATCCGGGTACATTGCTACTCGGCCTTGTGTTCAATTGAAGTTTTCTGAGATCAACTCTTCTGAAACTTCAAAAGGAGTAGTCCTCGTATTTTGAGGTTGCTACTTGCACATTGTTCACCTTTCTGTCAATTTTATTCCATTATTTTGCACTCTATTTGCCAATTTGATTGCACGGTATAGGGTGCGATCGTGGCGTGGGCGCCGCATGGCGTAGGAGCAGTGCCCTGTATAGGCCAACCCAGGCCTGGAGCTAGCATCGCGCCAACGCCTCCATGAACGCCGCCATGACGCGTTGCATGGTGTCGCTGTCGGGTGTGGCCCCCAACATCATGATGTGTGCTGAAGCATGTCGTTTGTGGCTTCAAGCCGCCTGGTGGCCACCGTGGCATCATGGCTAAACAAGAGGTTGGTGATGAAGAGCCTGCGCTCGTCTAGGCGGATATGGCGGAGCATCCACGGTGATGTGGACGCGGCTGCAACCGTGGCCAGATGGAGAAGCCTTAGGTCCTGGTAGATTATCTACTGATGGCATAATCCTCCGGAGCTACAATAGCCAGAAAGATGCCTTGCCATGGGGAAGCATCGCTGCTGGAAGCATCATCAGTGATCTGATTTGAAGAGTCCAACAAGAGGTCAATGGAATTCTCATCTCCAATATGTTTGCATTCTAACATGTCCTTGTTGATTCAACTGTTACATTGTGTCACAGTTCACTTGTTTTTCACCTTTTTTCGTACTACTATGCACTGGAGGATTCAGCTGCCCCTTTTCCACTTGTTAGTAAGTTTTGTAGCAGAATTCTTAATTGATATTATAGACGTTCTAAGGTAGACGTGGTATTTTCAGTTAGACTGATTTCTTGTATTTTATCCACTGTTATAGGAGTTTGTTACCTTTGTTTTTTGATCAAAAAATAAAATGTGCATGTATTGTCGAAGTTTGTGAAGTAGAATTAATAACCTTCTGGTTATTGATCAATATATATGTCACATCCCTAGCTTCTGGTGCTGTCTAGTGTTGCATCTTGCTTGCATCATGTTTAAATTTTTGAAACTTGAACCGAGGAATTTTGGAAGCCTCAAAAACTTAAATAAAAGAAGGGCAAAAACCCTAAAATCTCATTCATTGTTCCAAAATGCTCTTCTTAAATGTTTGATAATTTTTGGCAAGGGTTCTGGTCCCAACCAAAATATTGAACATTTTTAAGGACTTAATCTTGGGACTTTGAATTTAAATCATTAGCTATTTGAATTTGAATTATATTCATATAATTAGAATATAATTTCAAATACCCCTGAAATATTTTATGAGCTTTTGGAAAAGTCCATCTAGCAAAATAAAAATATTCAGAGGAGTTTTTGGCATTGTTTGAATTATTTTAAATTCAAAATAGTGGCAAAACAAATTTATAAAAGAAAAACAGAACAGAAATATAAAAAAAAGAGCAGAAGACCTACCTGGCGCCTACCTGTGCGGCCTGCTGCAGTAGCCGGCCCAGCCCATCTCCACTCCCCCCCTGTCGTCTTCCTCGCGCCAGTAGGCAGCGCGCGTGGCCGACGCACGCCGGCACGCGCTCGGCCACCTCCTGCCTCCCTGCTTGCCTCCGCTACTCCCTGGAGACGCCACGCGACCCCCTCGACCCTCTCTCACTCTCCCATGTCTCTCCCTCCGTCCCTATCCCCCTCTGATCTCTCTCCCTCCCGTGACCAAACGGAGCCCGTCGCCGTCGACCAGCGCTCGCGCGGCCGCAGCCATCCCGAAGCCTCTCCGACACGCCCTCGAGCTCCGCCGGTCCTCCCTCGTCCTCCTCGTCGTCTCACGCGACCAGAGGAGCCCCGGAGCGCCGCCCCCGACGTTTTCCCCCTCCTCGGTCGCCGGAGATCCGCCTCGCCGTCCCGCTCGCTCCGACGCCTCCCCGGCCCCGTCGTCTGCACTGGCCAACTCCCTGTGAGCTCCTCTTCCTTCTCCCCCTCTCCGTTCTCTCGTTTGCAGGCCGTAGTTGCCGCCTTGCCAACGACCGAAACCCGCCGCCGCCCGCACTCGTCGCCGGTGATGCTCCGGTGACCATTTGGTCCCGGGCATGCGCCCAACGCGCTCCCCGCATCGCGTAGAGCCTCCATGGCACCTCGCCGCGCTCGTTTGCGCACCGCAGCCCCATCCCCACTTGCACCCGAGCTTCGGCCGCCGCCGAGCTCGTCGCCGGCACCACTCCGGCCACTCCCCGGCCGCGCCACCACCACAGTTGGATGCGGACGAGCGTCCGCATCCCGAAGCTGTGCTCCGCGCGCCAAACCGAGCCCTGTGGGCAAAACCCGAGGCTCGCCACCGCGGCTGGCCTCGCCGGCGTCAAGCCGCCGGTGGGTTTGACCCACTTTGACCACGGCGGGACCCCCCTGTGTCCATGACAGGTGGGGCCGGCCTGTTAATTAGGTTAGGATTAGTGTTAACTAAAAATTAGTTAGACTAATTACACTGACACGCGGGACCCCCTGGTCAGGTTTGACCTGGACCATCGCCTTTGACCTGCTGACGTCACCAAGACATCATGCTGACGCAATAAGTATTTTCTGGATTTATTTTTTATATAGGAAATTCCAGAAAATGCTACAAACTTCAAAAATTCATAGAAATTCAACCATAACTCCAAATTAAATAATTTATATATGAAAAATGATCAGAAAAATCCAATCTATCCATCTGTACCATATTCATGCATGTTAGAACAACTTATAGCTGCTATTTAGCACAAATCTTATAAATGGCATTTAAACCCTCACATATGGAGTTTGAATTTGAATCCTGGATTCAAACCAACTCCATTTAACTTGCTGCTAGTTGCATTAGCCCAATCAACAGCATATTGCCATGTCATGATCATGCATCATATTGTGCATTGCATTGATTGTGTTTCTTCCTTGTTTGTCGGTATTTGTCCCCTCTCAGTAGACGATGTTCCGACGATGAGATCGATGACACCGATGAAGAGCTATATCATCTTCAGAAGTGCCAGGCAAGCAAAACCCCCTTGTTCATTCCGATACAATCCTACTCTCTCGCTCCTGCTCTCTTTTACTGCATTAGGACAACAACGACATATTTGTTACTTGCTGCGGTAGCTGAACCCCTTATCCTCTGCATGACCTGTCATTGCCACAGTAAATAGATGAAACCCACTAGCATGAGTAGGAGTTGTTTGAGCGCTGATGTGCCTACTCATTCATGCTTGTTTGTCATGCCTGCTACTTCTTAGAGTTGAGTCAGGTCTGATTCATCGGGGATGAATCAGAGGTGTGTGAACATGTCCTACCGTTGAGAGCTAAGTGTGTGAACACGATTTGGTAAAGGTAGCGGTGAGAGGCCATGTAGGAGTACATGGTGGGTTGTCTCATTGCAGCCGTCTTCAGGAACTGAGTTCTGTGTTTGTGATCCATGACCAGTTACTACCACACATTGGGTTCCGGTAACTCGACCCCTCTCGACTTATTAATCAACATGATCTCTGTCCAGGAGTTGCAACTAGTTTCTGGTGTTTGTAGGTAGTGTTAGTAGTCTACCAAGTGGCACCCGGTACAGGTGGGCTTGGGACAGACTAGGCACAGTGGCCCGGTGTACCAAGTAGCACCCGGATGGTGGGCTTGGGAACCCTGCACACATCGTTTGGGGCCGTGAGCGACACCCCGGCCGGATCTCCTTGCGGATGGAACCCGAATAGGCGATAAACCTGGACGAGAGACTTGTGTGGTTAGTCAGGTCGTGGCCGACTCCCTCGCCAGGCTTCCGCTTGAAGGTTGCCGAGATACACGAGGTGTACATGGCGGTAAGTGGCGAGAGCGTGTGTGAAGAAGTACACCCCTGCAGGGTTAATATGATCTATTCGAATAGCCGTGTCCGCAGTAAAGGACTTCTGGGTTGCCTGTACAGTTCATAGACAAGTGAAAGTGGATACTCTAAAATACGCAAGATAAGCGTGAGTGCTATGGATGGCGTTCTCGTAGGGAGACGGGAGCGGATCCATAGTTGTGTATTGATATGTTGAATATGTGGACTCGTGTGCGCCACCTCAAAAGAGTTACTTGCAGTCGTAGTTCAGGATAGCCACCGAGTCAAAGCTGGCTTACTGCAGTTAAACCCCCACCATCCCCTTTGTTGATAATGATGCATATGTAGTTAGTTCTGATGTAAGTCTTGCTGGGTACATTTGTAATCACATTTGCCTATTTTATGTTTTTGTAGAGAGACTTCGGTCTCGCTAGTAGTTCCGCGTGGACTTCGACGTTTAGCTTGTTACCTCAGCTACGATCTTGTGCCCTCGGCAGGATTTGGGTAGATAGTCAGGCTTCTTAGCCTTTTTCATTTATAGATGTCTGTACTCAGACATGATAACTTCCGCTTGTGTTTTGACTTGTATGCTTTGAATGTTGTGTCGTAGGACCCCTGTTTGTAATATCTCGCTCCTTGGAGCCTAATGAATAAATACTCGAGTCGTAGAGCCATGTTGTGATGCCATGTTGTATTTGCACATATCGAGCATATTGTGTGTGTGTTATTGAAATGCTTGGTATGTGTGGGATCTGACTATCTAGTTGTTTATCTTTAGTAGCCTCTCTTACCGGGAAATGTCTCCTAGTGTTTCCACCGAGCCATGGTAGCTTGCTACTGCTCCGGAACACTTAGGCTGGCCGGCATGTGTCCTTCTTCGTTCCTGTGTCTGTCCCTTCGGGGAAATGTCACGCGATGAATACCGGAGTCCTGTTAGCCCGCTACAGCCCGGTTCACCGGAGTCCTGCTATCCCAGTGCTACAACCTGGATTCACTCGCTGATGACCGACACGTTCGATGCTGGGTCATGGATGCCTGTCCCTGTAAGTTTGTGCCACTTTGGGTTTACGACTAGCCATGTCAGCCCGGGCTCCTTATCATATGGATGCTAGCGACACTATCATATACGTGTGCCAAAAGGCGCAAACGGTCCCGGGCAAAGGTAAGGCGACACCCGTGGGAATACCATGCGTGAGGCCGCAAAGTGATATGAGGTGTTACATGCTAGATCGATGTGGCATTGAGTCGGGGTCCTGACAGCGTTGGTATCACAGCTTGACTGCCTGTAGGATTACCAAGCCAAACTGGTCGAAGTCGAGTCTAGAAATGCTTTAGTTATGTAAGGGAATTGATTGTGGGATGGAACGTAAGGCTCTTTTTACTCCTTATACCTCATGCCCTTCTGATCTGAGTCATCTTATCTTTTCTACGGGGTTAAGGAACTAGGCTTTCTCTTCTTTCTATCAGGATCACGTGTTACTAATGCGTAGACCTATAGAACTATTGGACTGAAGCCTCAGTCCAGTTCCTACTACTTCTGTATGTTAACTGATGATCTCGAAACCTTGATATTGTGCTTCTGAGTGGTTATGCCACCATTTTTGTGATTGTCTCAAATCTTTTTGAGCATTTACAGCCGTTATGCTGTCCGAGTCATCCCAGGTTTCTAAACAATCTGATGCACTTGCAAGTCCTTTCCCTCCGGTTTTTACGTTCCTTTGGGCCAGGTTAAGCACACTAATCGCCGGTTGAGGTACTCTGTTACCTCGGTATATATGTTGGAGCTACTATTATGACCCTAGGAGTTTTAGGGAGTCACCTAGTAAGCTAGCCATGATTTGTGTCCCAGGGTGATGATTCTAGCCTTTATTCTCGAAAGCATTCCGTGATGCTACTTAGTAGTAGGTATTCTACTCCTGGGTTTCTGAGCCCAAGATTCACCCTACTTACTTCATGTTGATAGTAATTGCTAGTGCCTTTAGGATATTAGTAACCTTTGCGATAGTCCTCGAGGTCCGTGGTATATCGTTCTTCCAAATACCATGAACCATTCTTGGCAGGAGTTCTTTTGAACCAAAAGATCACTACTAGAGTGCTTTTGATGAGTTCTCCATTCTATATTGTGAATCTGCCAGTTCTACCTCTCTGCATGGGTTATCCGGAAGAAATATGTTGAACTTCGTTCGACATGCTAATCCATGTATCCACAACTCAGACAATTGTATGTTCCATTGAGTTGTCCCTCTTTAGTTGTATTCCAGTCTTCATCTATCCATTGATAGTCAAGAGTAATTGTGCATTCGTGTTATCGATGCTTATTATTCTTGTGGTCCGTCGAGCCATTCTATTCTGGAATGACTAGGAGAAACAAACTCTAGTACCTCATCCATATCCAGGATCAGGTCAAAGAAGTTGTGCTCCGCAGATCAAATTGCTAATCCAGCTTTTGTTCTGCTCTACCTTGGAGTATTACCATCTTTATATCGGGATTGTTATAGAAATTGCACACCATCCTATGAACTCTTGGTACAGTGATACTTCTTGCCATCATTGTTCATTCCTCGGTTCCTGTGTTATTGTAACCGGAATGCCAACAAGTGAATCATGGTGTGTGAAATCAATACTGCTAGCAACTCTGTTGCTTGGTAGTTAAATGGACGACAATCTCATTCTTAGCGTGCTGATTATTGAGTCATCATTCTAAGATTGATCGTGTTACCTAGTCTTTATTTCTGGTGCACCCTCTGATCAATGAGTTAGGATTGTGTCAATACCTTGCTCTGTTGATCATATCGTCTTGCCCTAAAATGCAAGATTGTTCTCAAGCTTAGTAACATACCGGTGGTTCGTGATTTTCCGAATATCTTCTCGAAAGTATGATCAGGTGGTCACCTGACCGCTATGTTGAGTTCGTGATCAAGATGGTCTCTTGTAAACCACCCCTTCTCTAGGAATCCGTGTTGGATATCCCTGAGCTAGTTGGTTAAGCTGAACAACAACTTGGAGAGTTGGAAGATGGAAGCTTGTCCGATTCAGTTCATCTTAAGGGATGTCTTGTATGTGTGTTGAAGAAAGATGATATCCTCATCAAATGATCCTCAAGGCCAGTTGTTGGAGCTATTGTCTTGCCAAAACTATGATTTGAGTGTGGGCTATTCTCAAATCAAATCAGAACCAACGATGTTCATAATGTTGTCTTACTCGTGGATTTTCCCTCGAGCATACACCATTATGTCTTTTGGGTCTGACCAATACTGTCACCTTGTTCACATAATTATGGAATTCCATCTCCATGGGAACCTGGATGAATTGTTGTTGAGCCCATTGACAACATCCTTGTCTTCTCCATAATTTTGTTAAACATTAAGCTAGTATTGGAAACTTGTGTAAGCATTATCTTCATGACTCGTTCGTGAAGCATATGTTTGGACAAAAGAAGTGAGTCCCTCTAATTCATGTGCACTTGATGCAAGTTTCCGCCATGAATTTGAGAAGGCTTGTTTTACCTCCTTTGGAATCATCCCAAGTCAGTCATGCACGTGCGAAGAATTCTATGATCTGTTAGACTGATCATCTTCATTCCATATGTATATCCTAGCACACCAAGCCACTGATTGAGTTGTTCAAAGATAAAGGAGTTTGTCCAAGGTGAACTCTTTGGATTTCCACGCGTGGAGACTTCGATGTCATTAATGATGGTTCCCCACCTGAACTCAGTAGTGTTTTATTGTAAGACTACCATGTGATAATGTTTGTCTGGGACAACGTGTTCACATGTGTGTAGCAGAACCAGCTCATGTTTTGGAGCTTGCTATCATAGTTCATTTCCCGAGAATCTCGCAACGTCATCTCGTCGATTTGTGTTGCAAACTTCCATTTTTCTTCCTAGACTCGATGAGTCTGGATTATTCTGACACCAACCAGATCTGAATCTCAGGCAGATATGATGGTTGGAACATTTCCCAAGAACTATAATAATGGTCTCTCTGTAACCGGTAAAGTGGATGTCGTGGCTAACACACCCAGCCGGAAGACCTATTATTGTAGTATCTTGATTGAGGAAGTTGGCCACCTCCCCATGAGGATTTCTTATGGATTTACTTCCGTAGTTATTCCTTATGATTTTTGTGTTCCCGAAGTCTGACCTTTTACTTGATGTTCTAGATATCAAACCGTCTCTATGAATGGGTTACGCTAGCACATCAAGGAGAACATTAGAAGCGGAGTGCTAAATGTCTCTCGGTCGATCATCCAGATTTTGTCCCCTTGGCCCGCTAAGGTGAAATCTGAGAAGCTGTTATCTTCCTATGCATCTGCATCGTCCATCACTATCCATCATGGTAGCATGTTGTGTTGCCAGGATCCTTGACACGGATATTGGTAATACCTTGATGAATATGGAAATGCTCAAGTTCTTGAGAGCACGCACAAGCGTTAGGTGCTACCATTGGCATTAACTGGGGTTGCTCTCAGTTTCCTCGGTTATGCTATAACTTTTCAAACAGTGGGCTCACTCTCTACTGTTGAGCTTCTCCCCGGTTACCAAAATTATCCCTTGTGTTGTCTTCAACAAGGTAATCCACATCATCCATACTGGTCCGGGTATGTCATTCCACCGAACTCCTCCAAATGATCGATTGTGATTTTGCCTTAAGCTGGTATAAAGAGTTCCAATGATCCTGAATCAAAGGTAATTCTTTTTTCCACTTAAGGGGATATATCTACGAATCACCCCCCTCCAGGATGTCTCGTTGTGGTATCATGGCAACTCAACTCCTCGCTACGTTGACAATCGTTTACCACCTTTTAAGTGTGGAATTATTGTCTACCTAGTGAACCTTCGTCATCTGTTCCACTCCATCCTCTAGATGTGTGCTTCGTGTCTCAGCTCAAGAGATGTTGCTATGCTTCCTTTCGTGAGTTGATCCCGAGTTGTTCGATCTTTGAGAAGATCGATTCCGTAGAGTTTCCTTCTGTCATCATCATGTTGGATGGAGATTTCGAAGGCAAGACATCAAGTTCAATTTGAGCCGGACAACCAACAACCTCGAGAAGGCAGTTGGATCATGAAGTTTGTGTTACTTAGTGTCCCCTTTGTCTTCTTACCTCGTGTCTTGAATCTCAGGACGAGATTCTTGTTTAGTGGGGGTGAGTTGTCACATCCCTAGCTTCTGGTGCTGTCTAGTGTTGCATCTTGCTTGCATCATGTTTAAATTTTTGAAACTTGAACTGAGGAATTTTGGAAGCCTCAAAAACTTAAATAAAAGAAGGGCAAAACCCCTAAAATCTCATTCATTGTTCCAAAATGCTCTTCTTAAACGTTTGATAATTTTTGGCAAGGGTTCTGGTCCCAACCAAAATATTGAACATTTTCAAGGACTTAATCTTGGGACTTTGAATTGAAATCATTAGCTATTTGAATTTGAATTATATTCATATAATTAGAATATAATTTCAAATACCCCTGAAATATTTTATGAGCTTTTGGAAAAGTCCATCTAGCAAAATAAAAATATTCAGAGGAGTTTTTGGCATTGTTTGAATTATTTTAAATTCAAAACAGTGGCAAAATAAATTTATAAAAGAAAAACAGAACAGAAATATAAAAAAAGAGCAGAAGACCTACCTGGCGCCTACCGGTGCGGCCTGTTGCAGAAGCCGGCCCAGCCCATCTCCACTCCCCCCCTGTCGTCTTCCTCGCGCCAGTAGGCAGCGCGCGTGGCCGACGCACGCCGGCACGCGCTCGGCCACCTCCTGCCTCCCTGCTTGCCTCCGCTACTCCCTGGAGACGCCACGCGGCCCCCTCGACCCTATCTCACTCTCCCGTGTCTCTCCCTCCGTCCCTATCCCCCTCTGCTCTCTCTCCCTCCCACGACCGAACGGAGCCCGTCGCCGCCGACCAGCGCTCGCGCGGCCGCAGCCATCCCGAAGCCTCTCCGACACGCCCTCGAGCTCCGCCGATCCTCCCTCGTCCTCCTCGTCGTCTCACGCGACCAGAGGAGCCCCGGAGCGCCGCCCCCGACGTTTTCCCCCTCCTCGGCCGCCGGAGATCCGCCTCGCCGTCCCGCTCGCTCCGACGCCTCCCCGGCCCCGTCGTCTGCACCGGCCAACTCCCCGTGAGCTCCTCTTCCTTCTCCCCCTCTCCATTCTCTTGTTTGCACGCCGTAGTTGCCGCCTTGCCAACGACCGAAACCCGCTGCCGCCCGCGCTCGTCGCCGGTGATGCTCCGGTGACCATTTGGTCCCTGGCATGCGCCCAACGCGCTCCCCGCATTGCGTAGAGCCTTCGTGGCACCTCGCCGCGCTCGTTTGCGCACCACAGCCCCATCCCCACTTGCACCTGAGCTTCGGCCGCCGCCGAGCTCGTCGCCGGCACCACTCCGGCCACTCCCCGGCCGCGCCACCACCACAGTTGGATGCGGACGAGCGTTCGCATCCCGAAGCTGTGCTCCGCGCGCCAAACCGAGCCCTGTGGGCAAAACCCGAGGCTCGCCACCGCGGCTAGCCTCGCCGGCGTCAAGCCGCCGGTGGGTTTGACCCACTTTGACCACGGCGGGACCCCCCTGTGTCCATGACAGGTGGGGCCGGCCTGTTAATTAGGTTAGGATTAGTGTTAACTAAAAATTAGTTAGACTAATTACACTGACACGTGGGACCCCCTGGTCAGGTTTGACCTGGACCATCGCCTTTGACCTGCTGACGTCACCACGACATCATGCTGACGCAATAAGTATTTTCTGGATTTATTTTTTTATACAGGAAATTCCAGAAAATGCTACAAACTTCAAAAATTCATAGAAATTCAACCGTAACTCCAAATTAAATAATTTATATATGAAAAATCATCAGAAAAATCCAATCTATCCATCTGTACCATTTTCATGGATGTTAGAACAACTTATAGCTGCTATTTAGCACAAATCTTATAAATGGCATTTAAACCCTCACATATGGAGTTTGAATTTGAATCCTGGATTCAAACCAACTCCATTAACTTGCTGCTAGTTGCATTAGCCCAATCAACAGCATATTGCCATGTCATGATCATGCATCATATTGTGCATTGCATTGATTGTGTTTCTTCCTTGTTTGTCGGTATTTGTCCCCTCTCAGTAGACGATGTTCCGACGATGAGATTGATGACACCGATGAAGAGCTATATCATCTTCAGAAGTGCCAGGCAAGCAAAACCCCCTTGTTCATTCCAATACAATCCTACTCTCTCGCTCCTACTCTCTTTTACTGCATTAGGATAACAACGACATATTTGTTACTTGCTGCGGTAGCTGAACCCCTTATCCTCTGCATGACCTGTCATTGCCACAGTAAATAGATGAAACCCACTAGCATGAGTAGGAGTTGTTTGAGCCCTGATGTGCCTACTCATTCATGCTTGTTTGTCATGCCTGCTACTTCTTAGAGTTGAGTCAGGTCTGATTCATCGGGGATGAATCAGAGGTGTGTGAACATGTCCTATCGTTGAGAGCTAAGTGTGTGAACACGATTTGGTAAAGGTAGCGGTGAGAGGCCATGTAGGAGTACATGGTGGGTTGTCTCATTGCAGCCGTCTTCAGGAACTGAGTTCTATGTTTGTGATCCATGACCAGTTACTACCACACATTGGGTTCCGGTAACTCGACCCCTCTCGACTTATTAATCAACATGATCTCTGTCCAGGAGTTGCAACTAGTTTCTGGTGTTTGTAGGTAGTGTTAGTAGTCTACCAAGTGGCACCGGGTACAGGTGGGCTTGGGTCAGACTAGGCACAGTGGCCCGGTGTACCAAGTAGCACCCGGATGGTGGGCTTGGGAACCCTGCACACATCGTTTGGGGCCGTGAGCGACACCCCGGCCGGATCTCCTTGTGGATGGAACCCGAATAGGCGATAAACCTGGACGAGAGACTTGTGTGGTTAGTCAGGTCGTGGCCGACTCCCTCGCCAGGCTTCCGCTTGAAGGTTGCCGAGATACACGAGGTGTACATGGTGGTAAGTGGCGAGAGCGTGTGTGAAGAAGTACACCCCTGCAGGGTTAATATGATCTATTCGAATAGCCGTGTCCGCAGTAAAGGACTTCTGGGTTGCCTGTACAGTTCATAGACAAGTGAAAGTGGATACTCTAAAATACGCAAGATAAGCGTGAGTGCTATGGATGGCGTTCTCGTAGGGAGACGGGAGCGGATCCATAGTTGTGTATTGATATGTTGAATATGTGGACTCGTGTGCGCCACCTCAAAAGAGTTACTTGCAGTCGTAGTTCAGGATAGCCACCGAGTCAAAGCTGGCTTACTGCAGTTAAACCCCCACCATCCCCTTTGTTGATAATGATGCATATGTAGTTAGTTCTGATGTAAGTCTTGCTGGGTACATTTGTACTCATGTTTGCCTATTTTATGTTTTTGCAGAGAGACTTCGGTCTCTCTAGTAGTTCCGCGTGGACTTCGACGTTTAGCTTGTTACCTCAGCTACGATCTTGTGCCCTCGGCAGGATTTGGGTAGATAGTCAGGCTTCTCAGCCTTTTTCATTTATAGATGTCTGTACTCAGACATGATAGCTTCCGCTTGTGTTTTGACTTGTATGCTCTGAATGTTGGGTCGTAGGACCCCTGTTTGTAATATCTCGCTCCTCGGAGCCTAATGAATAAATACTCGAGTCGTAGAGCCATGTTGTGATGCCATGTTGTATTTGCACATATCGAGCATATTGTGTGTATGTTATTGAAATGCTTGGTATGTGTGGGATCTGACTATCTAGTTGTTTATCTTTAGTAGCCTCTCTTACCGGGAAATGTCTCCTAGTGTTTCCACCGAGCCATGGTAGCTTGCTACTGCTCCGGAACACTTAGGCTGGCCGACATGTGTCCTTCTTCGTTCCTATGTCTGTCCCTTCGGGGAAATGTCACGCGATGAATACCGGAGTCCTGTTAGCCCGCTACAGCCCGGTTCACCGGAGTCCTGCTAGCCCAGTGCTACAACCTGGATTCACTCGCTGATGACCGACACGTTCGATGCTGGGTCATGGATGCCTGTCCCTGTAAGTTTGTGCCACTTTGGGTTTACGACTAGCCATGTCAGCCCGGGCTCCTTATCATATGGATGCTAGCGACACTATCATATACGTGTGCCAAAAGGCGCAAACGGTCCCGGGCAAAGGTAAGGCGACACCCGTGGGAATACCATGCGTGAGGCCGCAAAGTGATATGAGGTGTTACATGCTAGATCGATGTGGCATTGAGTCGGGGTCCTGACAGCGTTGGTATCAGAGCTTGACTGCCTGTAGGATTACCAAGCCAAACTGGTCGAAGTCGAGTCTAGAAATGCTTTAGTTATGTAAGGGAATTGATTGTGGGATGGAACGTAAGGCTCTTTTTACTCCTTATACCTCATGCCCTTCTGATCTGAGTCATCTTATCTTTTCTACGGGGTTAAGGAACTAGGCTTTCTCTTCTTTCTATCAGGATCATGTGTTACTAATCCGTAGACCTATAGAACTGTTGGAATTAAGCCTCAGTCCAGTTCCTACTACTTCTGTATGTTAACTGATGATCTCGAAACCTTGATATTGTGCTTCTGAGTGGTTATGCCACCATTTTTGTGATTGTCTCAAATCTTTTTGAGCATTTACAGCCGTTATGCTGTCTGAGTCATCCCAGGTTTCTAAACAATCTAATGCACTTGCAAGGCCTTTCCCTCTAGTTTTTACGTTCCTTTGGGCCAGGTTAAGCACACTAATCGCCGGTTGAGGTACTCTGTTACCTCGGTATATATGTTGGAGCTACTATTATGACCCTAGGAGTTTTAGGGAGTCACCTAGTAAGCTAGCCATGATTTGTGTCCCAGGGTGATGATTCTGGCCTTTATTCTCGAAAGCATTCCGTGATGCTACTTAGTAGTAGGTATTCTACTCCTGGGTTTCTGAGCCCAAGATTCACCCTACTTACTTCATGTTGATAGTAATTGCTAGTGCCTTTAGGATATTAGTAACCTTTGCGATAGTCCTCGAGGTCCGTGGTATATCGTTTTCCAAATACCATGAACCATTCTTGGCAGGAGTTCTTTTGAACCAAAAGATCACAACTAGAGTGCTTTTGATGAGTTCTCCATTCTATATTGTGAATCTGCCAGTTCTACCTCTCTGCATGGGTTATCCGGAAGAAATATGTTGAACTTCGTTCGACATGCTAATCCATGTATCCACAACTCAGAAAATTGTATGTTCCACTGAGTTGTCCCTCTTTAGTTGTATTCCAGTCTTCATCTATCCGTTGATAGTCAAGAGTAATTGTGCATTCGTGTTATCGATGCTTATTATTGTTGTGGTCCGTCGAGCCATTCTATTCTGGAATGACTAGGAGAAACAAACTCCAGTACCTCATCCATATCCAGGATCAGGTCAAAGAAGTTGTGCTCCGCAGATCAAATTGCTAATCCAGCTTTTGTTCTGCTCTACCTTGGAGTATTACCATCTTTGTATCGGGATTGTTATAGAAATTGCACACCATCCTATGAACTCTTGGTACAGTGATACTTCTTGCCATCATTGTTCATTCCTCGGTTCCTGTGTTATTGTAACCGGAATGCCGACAAGTGAATCGTGGTGTGTGAAATCAATACTGCTAGCAACTCTGTTGCTTGGTAGTTAAATGGACGACAATCTCATTCTTAGCGTGCTGATTATTGAGTCATCATTCTAAGATTGATCGTGTTACCTAGTCTTTATTTCTGGTGCACCCTCTGATCAATGAGTTAGGATTGTGTCAATACCTTGCTCTGTTGATCATATCGTCTTGCCCTAAAAAGCAAGATTGTTCTCAAGCTTAGTAACATACCGGTGGTTCGTGATTTTCCGAATATCTTCTCGAAAGTATGATCAGGTGGTCACCTGACCGCTATGTTGAGTTCGTGATCAAGATGGTCTCTTGTAAACCACCCTTCTCCAGGAATCCGTGTTGGATATCCCTGTGCTAGTTGGTTAAGCTGAACAACAACTTGGAGAGTTGGAAGATGGAAGCTTGTCCGATTCAGTTCATCTTAAGGGATGTCTTGTATGTGTGTTGAAGAAAGATGATATCCTCATCAAATGATCCTCGAGACCAGTTGTTGGAGCTATTGTCTTGCCAAAACTTTGATTTGAGTGTGGGCCATTCTCAAATCAAATCAGAACCAACGATGTTCGTAATGTTGTCTTACTCGTGGATTTTCCCTCGAGCATACACCATTATGTCTTTTGGGTCTGACCAATACTATCACCTTGTTCACATAATTATGGAATTCCATCTCCATGGGAACCTGGATGAATTGTTGTTGAGCCCATTGACAACATCCTTGTCTTCTCCATAATTTTGTTAAACATTAAGCTAGTATTGGAAACTTGTGTAAGCATTATCTTCATCACTCGTTCGTGAAGCATATGTTTGGACAAAAGAAGTGAGTCCCTCTAATTCATGTGCACTTGATGCAAGTTGCCGCCATGAATTTGAGAAGGCTTGTTTTACCTCCTTTGGAATCATCCCAAGTCAGTCATGCACGTGCGAAGAATTCTATGATCTGTTAGACTGATCATCTTCATTCCATATGTATATCCTAGCACACCAAGCCACTGATTGAGTTGTTCAAAGATAAAGGAGTCTGTCCAAGGTGAACTCTTTGGATTTCCACGCGTGGAGACTTCAATGTCATTAATGATGGTTCCCCACCTGAACTCGGTAGTGTTTTATTGTAAGACTACCATGTGATAATGTTTGTCTGGGACAACGTGTTCACATGTGTGTAGCAGAACCAGCTCATGTTTTGGAGCTTGCTATCATAGTTCATTTCTCGAGAATCTCGCAACGTCATCTCATCGATTTGTGTTGCAAACTTCCATTTTTCTTCCTAGACTCGATGAGTCTGGATTATTCTGACACCAACCAGATCCGAATCTCAGGCAGATATGATGGTTGGAACATTTCCCAAGAACTATAATAATGGTCTCTCTGTAACCGGTAAAGTGGATGTCGTGGCTAACACACCCAGCCGGAAGACCTATTATTGTAGTATCTTGATTGAGGAAGTTGGCCACCTCCCCATGAGTATTTCTTATGGATTTACTTCCGTAGTTATTCCTTATGATTTTTGTGTTCCCGAAGTCTGACCTTTTACTTGATGTTCTAGATATCAAACCGTCTCTATGAATGGGTTACGCTAGCACATCAAGGAGAACATTAGAAGCGGAGTGCTAAATGTCTCTCGGTCGATCATCCAGATTTTGTCCCCTTGGCCCGCCAAGGTGAAATCTGAGAAGCTTTTATCTTCCTATGCATCTACATCGTCCATCACTATCCATCATGGTAGCATGTTGTGTTGCCAGGATCCTTGACACGGATATTGGTAATACCTTGATGAATATGGAAATGCTCAAGTTCTTGAGAGCACGCACAAGCATTAGGTGCTACCATTGGCACTAACTGGGGTTGCTCTCAGTTTCCTCGGTTATGCTATAACTTTTCAAACAGTGGGCTCACTCTCTACTGTTGAGCTTCTCCCCGGTTACCAAAATTATCCCTTGTGTTGTCTTCAACAAGGTAATCCACATCATCCATACTGGTCTGGATATGTCATTCCACCGAACTCCTCCAAATGATCGATTGTGATTTTGCCTTAAGCTGGTATAAAGAGTTCCAATGATCCTGAATCAAAGGTAATTCTTTTTTCCACTTAAGGGGATATATCTACGAATCACCCCCCCTCCAGGATGTCTCGTTGTGGTATCATGGCAACTCAACTCCTCGCTACATTGACAATCGTTTACCACCTTTTAAGTGTGGAATTATTGTCTACCTAGTGAACCTTCGTCATTTGTTCCACTCCATCCTCTAGATGTGTGCTTCGTGTCTCAGCTCAAGAGATGTTGCTATGCTTCCTTTCGTGAGTTGATCCCGAGTTGTTCGATCTTTGAGAAGATCGATTCCGTAGAGTTTCCTTCTGTCATCATCATGTTGGATGGAGATTTCGAAGGCAAGACATCAAGTTCAATTTGAGCCGGACAACCAACAACCTCGAGAAGGCAGTTGGATCATGAAGTTTGTGTTACTTAGTGTCCCCTTTGTCTTCTTACCTCGCGTCTTGAATCTCGGGACGAGATTCTTGTTTAGTGGGGGTGACTTGTCACATCCCTAGCTTCTAGTGCTGTCTAGTGTTGCATCTTGCTTGCATCATGTTTAAATTTTTGAAACTTGAACTGAGGAATTTTGGAAGCCTCAAAAACTTAAATAAAAGAAGGGCAAAAACCCTAAAATCTCATTCATTGTTCCAAAATGCTCTTCTTAAATGTTTGATATTTTTTGGCAAGGGTTCTGGTCCCAACCAAAATATTGAACATTTTTAAGGAGTTAATCTTGGGACTTTGAATTTAAATCATTAGCTATTTGAATTTGAATTATATTCATATAATTAGGATATAATTTCAAATACCCCCGAAATATTTTATGAGCTTTTGGAAAAGTCCATCTAGCAAAATAAAAATATTTAGAGGAGTTTTTGGCATTGTTTGAATTATTTTATATTCAAAGCAGTGGCAAAACAAATTTATAAAAGAAAAACAGAACAGAAATATAAAAAAAGAGCAGAAGACCTACCTGGTGCCTACCTGTGCGGCCTGCTGCAGAAGCCGGCCCAGCCCATCTCCACTCCCCCCCTGTCGTCTTCCTTGCGCCAGTAGGCAGCGCGCGTGGCCGACGCACGCCGGCACGCGCTCGGCCACCTTCTGCCTCCTTGCTTGCCTCCGCTACTCCCTGGACACGCCACGCGGCCCCCTCGACCCTCTCTCACTCTCCCGTGTCTCTCCCTCCGTCCCTATCCCCCTCTGCTCTCTCTCCCTCCCGCGACCGAACGGAGCCCGTCGCCGCCGACCAGCGCTCGCGCGGCCGCAGCCATCCCGAAGCCTCTCCGACACGCCCTCGAGCTCCGCCGGTCCTCCCTCGTCCTCCTCGTCATCTCACGCGACCAGAGGAGCCCCGGAGCGCCGCCCCTGACGTTTTCCCCCTCCTCGGCCGCTGGAGATCCGCCTCGCCGTCCCGCTCGCTCCGACGCCTCCCCGGCCCCGTCGTCTGCACCGGCCAACTCCCCGTGAGCTCCTCTTCCTTCTTCCCCTCTCCGTTCTCTCGTTTGCACGCCGTAGTTGCCGCCTTGCCAACGACCGAAACCCGCCGCCGCCCGCACTCGTCGCCGGTGATGCTCCGGTGACCATTTGGTCCCAGGCATGCGCCCAACGCGCTCCCCGCATCGCGTAGAGCCTCCGTGGCACCTCGCCGCGCTCGTTTGCGCACCGCAGCCCCATCCCCACTTGCACCCGAGCTTCGGCCGCCGCCGAGCTCGTCGCCGGCACCACTCCGGCCACTCCCCGGCCACGGCACCACCACAGTTGGATGCGGACGAGCGTCCGCATCCCGAAGCTGTGCTCCGCGCGCCAAACCGAGCCCTGTTGGCAAAACCCGAGGCTCGCCACCGTGGCTGGCCTCGCCGGCGTCAAGCCGCCGGTGGGTGTGACCCACTTTGACCACGGCGGGACCCCCCCTGTGTCCATGACAGGTGGGGCCGGCCTGTTAATTAGGTTAGGATTAGTGTTAACTAAAAATTAGTTAGACTAATTACACTGACACGCGGGACCCCCTGGTCAGGTTTGACCTGGACCATCGCCTTTGACCTGCTGACGTCACCACGACATCATGCTGACGCAATAAGTATTTTCTGGATTTATTTTTTTATACAGGAAATGCCAGAAAATGCTACAAACTTCAAAAATTCATAGAAATTCAACCGTAACTCCAAATTAAATAATTTATATATGAAAAATCATTAGAAAAATCCAATCTATCCATTTGTACCATTTTCATGCATGTTAGAACAACTTATAGCTGCTGTTTAGCACAAATCTTATAAATGGCATTTAAACCCTCACATATGGAGTTTGAATTTGAATCCTGGATTCAAACCAACTCCATTAACTTGCTGCTAGTTGCATTAGCCCAATCAACAGCATATTGCCATGTCATGATCATGCATCATATTGTGCATTGCATTGATTGTGTTTCTTCCTTGTTTGTCGGTATTTGTCCCCTCTCAGTAGACGATGTTCCGACGATGAGATCGATGACACCGATGAAGAGCTATATCATCTTCAGAAGTGCTAGGCAAGCAAAACCCCCTTGTTCATTCCGATACAATCCTACTCTCTCGCTCCTGCTCTCTTTTACTGCATTAGGACAACAATGACATATTTGTTACTTGCTGCGGTAGCTGAACCCCTTATCCTCTGCATGACCTGTCATTGCCACAGTAAATAGATGAAACCCACTAGCATGAGTAGGAGTTGTTTGAGCCCTGATGTGCCTACTCATTCATGCTTGTTTGTCATGCCTGCTACTTCTTAGAGTTGAGTCAGGTCTGATTCATCGGGGATGAATCAGAGGTGTGTGAACATGTCCTACCGTTGAGAGCTAAGTGTGTGAACACGATTTGGTAAAGGTAGCGGTGAGAGGCCATGTAGGAGTACATGGTGGGTTGTTTCATTGCAGCCGTCTTCAGGAACTGAGTTCTGTGTTTGTGATCCATGACCAGTTACTACCACACATTGGGTTCCGATAACTCGACCCCTCTCGACTTATTAATCAACATGATCTCTGTCCAGGAGTTGCAACTAGTTTCTGTTGTTTGTAGGTAGTGTTAGTAGTCTACCAAGTGGCACCCGGTACAGGTGGGCTTGGGAGAGACTAGGTACCGTGGCATGGTGTACCAAGCGTAGATCCACCCGTCGAGGTGGGCTTGGGAACCCTGCTCACATCGTTTGGGGCCGTGAGCGACACCCGGGCCGGATCTCCTTGCGGATGGAACCCGAATAGGCGATAAACCTGGACGAGATACTTGTGTGGTTAGTCAGGTCGTGGCCGACTCCCTCGCCAGGCTTCCGCTTGAAGGTTGCCGAGATACACGAGGTGTACATGGCAGTAAGTGGCGAGAGCGTGTGTGAAGAAGTACACCCCTGCAGGGTTAATATGATCTATTCGAATAGCCGTGTCCGCGGTAAAGGACTTCTGGGTTGCCTATACAGTTCATAGACAAGTGAAAGTGGATACTCTAAAATACGCAAGATAAGCGTGAGTGCTATGGATGGCGTTCTCGTAGGGAGACGGGAGTGGATCCATAGTTGTGTATTGATATGGTGAATATGTGGACTCGTGTGCGCCACCTCAAAAGAGTTACTTGCAGTCGTAGTTCAGGATAGCCATCGAGTCAAAGCTGGCTTGCTGCAGTTAAACCCCCACCATCCCCTTTGTTGATAATGATGCATATGTAGTTAGTTCTGATGTAAGTCTTGCTGGGTACATTTGTACTCACGTTTGCCTATTTTATGTTTTTGCAGAGAGACTTCGGTCTCGCTAGTAGTTCCGCGTGGACTTCGACGTTTAGCTTGTTACCTCAGCTACGATCTTGTGCCCTCGGCAGGATTTGGGTAGATAGTCAGGCTTCTCAGCCTTTTTCATTTATAGATGTCTGTACTCAGACATGATAGCTTCCGCTTGTGTTTTGACTTGTATGCTCTGAATGTTGGGTCGTAGGACCCCTGTTTGTAATATCTCGCTCCTCGGAGCCTAATGAATAAATACTCGAGTCATAGAGCCATGTTGTGGTGCCATGTTGTATTTGCACATATCGAGCATATTGTGTGTATGTTATTGAAATGCTTGGTATGTGTGGGATCTGACTATCTAGTTGTTTATCTTTAGTAGCCTCTCTTACCAGGAAATGTCTCCTAGTGTTTCCACCGAGCCATGGTAGCTTGCTACTGCTCCGGAACACTTAGGCTGGCCGGCATGTGTCCTTCTTCATTCCTGTGTCTGTCCCTTCGGGGAAATGTCACGCGATGAATACCGGAGTCCTGTTAGCCCGCTACAGCCCGGTTCACCGGAGTCCTGCTAGCCCAGTGCTACAGCCTGGATTCACTCGCTGATGACCGACACGTTCGATGCTGGGTCATGGATGCCTGTCCCTGTAAGTTTGTGCCACTTTGGGTTTACGACTAGCCATGTCATCCCGGGCTCCTTATCATATGGATGCTAGCGACACTATCATATACGTGTGCCAAAAGGCGCAAACGGTCCCGGGCAAAGGTAAGGCGACACCCGTGGGAATACCGTGCGTGAGGCCGCAAAGTGATATGAGGTGTTACATGCTAGATCGATGTGGCATTGAGTCGGGGTCCTGACAATATATATCTTGGATGTCCCATAGAAACGCAAGGGCATTCAACTATCCTTGAAAAAAAAGAACTGTCAAACCGCTCAAGAACCTACCAGGTCAAGCCTCTCCCTCCGCTGTTTGGCACTGCCAACCCCCTCTCCCCCGAATACCGCAATAGGGAAGATCCGGTCCATCGAGAGAGACCTATGCTGTCGACCATTGATGTCGCATGAGAGATTTGCGACAGTGGAAACATGCTCCCCTTCGCGCCAACGGCGCCTCGAGGTCACTGACACGGGTGACCCAGCGATTCGCCGCTGCCATCCCGAGCTACTTTGCCAACGACGTGGGCGTGGGCTACTGGCCTTCCAGGTAGTCGACCGCCGGGCTTATCGAATTGGGCCGCCACGCGGTGCTGCTGGCCGCCGCCGTTCTCACTATAGATGCATCATGTGTCATCGGCCATGCCAGCATCGCCGCCTACGTTTCCCAAATCAGTTACCCGTACGGTCCATGCATACCCGGAGACGTTGGTGCATTCACACTTCTCATGGATCTTTGTATTAGCCTGATAGTGTTGGGATCTCGAAATTTTGCTGTAGGTGAAGAAGGGATTCCTATCTCGAAATTCTGTTGTAGGTGAAGCGCCTCCTATAGGCCATGGAGAGGACCAGGGATGCATTGGGAGGCGGGCGACGTAAAGTGCTGGAAAGGAGTATTGTATTATGCATGGTCCTCCTTCGCTTTTTGGAAGGTTGTATAGTCGTTTTGATCCACAAGATATAATTTCAGGTTCTACATACATATTGGTTTGAGATGTTTTCATTTTTTATCATTTCAATGAATAATGCAATCTGGATTTGTTTTATCATGCCAATTTTAGGCATTCTGTATGGGCTGGTTGGAGGAATATTAATTTTTTACGCACTATGTGTGAACATGTTGAAGGGGCATGACCATCAACGAGCTTGTGGTAGAAGTTTGAATGTGAGTAGCTCCTATATTTTGTGTACTTATTTTCAGTCTATTAATCAAAGGGTAGAATGATTACACGTGCAGTTATTTTGGCGTGAGCTTTGACAAGGGATGCCGATTGTTATGTTGAAGATGCTAAAATCTTCCTCAGTAAGTGATGTGCATTATGCATCTGATAAAAAAAATAGGCTTTAGGGAGTTGATTGTGCCCATGAGAGGTGGTCCTAATATTAGGCTTGCTATAACATGTAATATTTAACACGTAATGTTCTTTACCAACCAAATGTTCACGTTTTAGATTATAAAGAATGATGACCTCAAAGACAAAGAGCTCCAAGAACTCGGTTCTGAAACTTTTGGTTAGTCTGAGTAATGAAATGTGACCCTACTGGAAGTTCTACCTCATTTCAGTTCTTCTCTTTTCCATTTAATTATCTATTTCATTCCAAGCTAACTGTCTTACATACCTATATCTTTCAATGCAAGACTACACGAGGACTATGGTCCATGGGATATCAAGCTCCTTGAAATAATCTGCACCAGTTCTTCTGGAGAATAATGTGTATGCATGGTCTACAATTGAGTTTACAAGTTTACTTACTCAATGATTCAGCCTAACATTTTCCATAAGCATTATGTATGTTATACAAACTCTCAGTAATCTCTACTACTAATGTCTTAGTTGGTATTCTCGCCTCACTCCACCTCATCCCACCACTCCTATCTTTCGCCCACCTTTGACATCATCACATCACAACATTGCGCTGGCCCATTAACGTGTATGTGAACGCAATCCTCCCATCGCCTGCCCACCTCGCGATAATCCCGAAGTCCTCGCGCTGCCGTCCTCTTCTCCCTGATCTCCTCTACCAGCGTGCCTTCCTTGCGATCCTCCCGACGTGTCCTCACGTCGCCGTCCTCTTCTCCCCAAACTCCTCTACCAGGGGGACTCCTCTATGACCCAGGCAGAGCGAACATTGTACGCAGGTTTTTTTGGCTTTCACCGGTTCGTTCTCCACCCCTCCTCCATGACTCCCTCACC
This sequence comes from Triticum aestivum, assembly GCF_018294505.1. Lineage (NCBI taxonomy): Eukaryota > Viridiplantae > Streptophyta > Magnoliopsida > Poales > Poaceae > Triticum > Triticum aestivum. Next base: position 98,957,155 of record NC_057801.1, read on the forward strand.
ATCGATTTTTTTCGATGTCTAAATGCAATCCCTCCATGGGGAAGTATGATGTGAAGGAGAGAGGCCGCGATGGTGAAGGTGAGGTGGGCATCATCCCGTTTTAAAGGAGAGGGCTCCAGCAAGAAATATCTCACTACAGCGAAAACCGAGTGGAAGGGGAGGGTCCGACAGGAAAACATAAGAGTGTGTCATGGGGTGGAGTTTTTATGTTGCTACACTAGATCGCGGGAACCTGCCGTCGACCTTGAGGTTGGTGTATGAGAGAGAAATAAGCTTCAATATCAATAATTTGTCTGATTCATTTATATACAGTATAGCCCGTAGCAACGCACGGGCGTTTTACTAGTCTAGTTTAGGTTTAAACTAAATTAGCTTAACCAAGGTTAGTGCTAATTAAACTAGGTTAGTTTACTTAGTCACTGACATGCAGGACCCACGCGTCAGGTTTGACCTGGACTGGGTCTGTTGACCTGCTGAGGTCAGCATGACGCAATGCTGATGAAGTAAATGATTTTCTGGATTTAAAATAAATCAGGAAATCCAGAAAATGTCCTAAACCTCTAAAAATCATAGCAATTCAACCGTAACTCCAAATGAAATAATTTATATATGAAAAATGATCATAAAAATCCAATCTATCCATCTGAACCATTTTCATGCATGTTAGAACAAATTATGACTGCTGTTTAGGCCAAATCATATAATGGCATTTAAACCTTCACATATGGAGTTTGAATTTGAACCTAAGGTTCAAACCAACTTCATTTAACCTGTTGCTAGTTGCATTAGCTCAAATCACATCATATTGCCATGTCATGATCATGCATCATATTGTGCATTGCATTGGTTGTGTTGCTTTCTCAGTTGCCGGTAATTTCCCCCTCTCGATAGACACGTTTTGACGATGTGATCAATGACACCAATGAAGAACTATACTATCTTCAGAAGTGCCAGGCAAGCAAAACCCCCTTGTTCATTCCGATACAATCCCACTCTCTCGCTCCTGCTCTCTTTTACTGCATTAGGACAATAACGATTCAATTATTACATGCTGCGGTAGCTGAACCCCTTTATCCTCTGCATGACCTGTCATTGCCACAGTAAATAGATGAAACCCACTGGCATGAGTAGGAGTTGTTTGAGCCCCGATGTGCCTACTCATTCGTGCTTGTTTGTCATGCCTGCTACTGCTTAGAGTTGAGTCAGGTCTAATTCATCAGGGATGAATCAGAGGTGTGTGAACATGTCCTACTATGTGTGAGCTAAGTGTGTGAACACGATTTGGTAAAGGTAGCGGTGAGAGGCCATGTAGGAGTACATGGTGGGTTGTCTCATTGAAACCATCCTCAGGAACTGAGTTCTGTGTTTGTGATCCATGAACAGTTACTAGCACACATTGGGTTCCGGTAATTCGACCCCTCTCGACTTATTAATCAACATGATCTCTGTCCAGGAGTTACAACTAGTTTCTGTTGTTTGTAGGTAGTGTTAGTAGTCTACCAAGTGGCACCCGGTACAGGTGGGCTTGGGAGAGACTAGGTACCGTGGCATGGTGTACCAAGCGTAGATCCACCCGTCGAGGTGGGCTTGGGAACCCTGCTCACATCGTTTGGGGCCGTGAGCGACACCCGGGCCGGATCTCCTTGCGGATGGAACCCGAATAGGCGATAAACCTGGACGAGAGACTTGTGTGGTTAGTCAGGTCGTGGCCGACTCCCTCGCCAGGCTTCCGCTTGAAGGTTGCCGAGATACACGAGGTGTACATGGCGGTAAGTGGCGAGAGCGTGTGTGAAGAAGTACACCCCTGCAGGGTTAACATTATCTATTCGAATAGCCATGTCCGCGGAAAAGGACTTCTGTGTTGCCTGTACAGTTCATAGACAAGTGAAAGTGGATACTCTAAAATGCGCAAGATAAGCGTGAGTGCTATGGATGGTGTTCTCGTAGGTAGACGGGAGCGGATCCATAGTGGTGTATTGATATGGTGAATATGTGGACTCGTGTGCGCCACCTCAAAAGAGTTACTTGCAGTCATAGTTCAGGATAGCCACTGAGTCAAAGCTAGCTTGCTGCAGTTAAACCCCACCACCCCCTTTGTTGATAATGATGCATATGTAGCTAGTTCTGATGTAAGTCTTGCTGGGTACATTTGTACTCACGTTTGCCTATTTTATGTTTTTGCAGAGAGACTTCAGTCTCGCTAGTAGTTCCACGTGGACTTCGACATTTAGCTTGTTACCTCAGCTACGATCTTGAGCCCTCGGCATGATCTAGTAGTTAGTCAGGCTTCTCAGCCTTTTTCATTTATAGTTGTCTGTACTCAGACATGTTAAGCTTCCGCTTGTGCTTTGATTTGTGTGCTCTGAATGTTGGGTCATGAGACCCATGTTTGTAATATCTGCCTCCTCGGAGCCTATTGAATAAAATACTTGAGTTGTAGAGTCATGTTGTGATGCCATGTTGTATTTGCACATATCGAGCATATTGTGTGTATGTTATTGAAATGCTTGGTATGTGTGGGATCTGACTATCTAGTTGTTTATCCTTGGTAGCCTCTCTTACCGGGAAATGTCTCCTAGTGCTTCCACTAAGCCTTGGTAGCTTGCTACTGCTCCGGAACACTTAGGCTGGCCGGCATGTGTCCTTCTTCGTTCCTGTGTCTGTCCCTTTGGGGAAATGTCACGCGGTGTCTACCGAAGTCCTGTTAGCCCGCTACAGCCCGGTTTACCGGAGTCCTGCTAGCCCAGTTGCTACAGCCCGGATTCACTCGCTGATGACCGACACGTTCGTTGCTGGGTCATGTATGCCTGTCCCTGTAAGTTAGTGCCACTTTGGGTTCACGACTAGCCATGTCAGCCCGGGCAGCTTGTCATATGGATGCTAGCGACACTATCATATACGTGAGCCAAAAGGCGCAAACGGTCCTTGGCCTGGTAAGGCGACACCCGTGGGAATACCGTGCGTGAGGCCACAATGATATGAGGTGTTACATGCTAGATCGGTGTGCCATTGAGTCGGGGTCCTAACATTCTTAATGTCTCTGACTATGGTGATGATGCCCTTGGAGCTCGGCATCTTCATCTTGAGATAGGCATAGTGGGGCATAGCCATGAACTTCGCCAGGGTAGATCGGCCAAGTAAACGTGGTAAGGGCTCTCTAGATCCACTACTTCAAACCAGACTACTTCATGGCGGAAGTGATCTTTGTCTCCCAAGAGGACATCAATCTTGATCTGGCCGATTGGTGAGCATGATAGGCTGGGTACAATGCCATGAAAAACGGTCCAACTAGACAGGAGCTGCTTCGTCTTGATATTTAGCTTCTCCATGGTGTCGCGGTGCAGGGATGTTGATGCTGCTTCCGCCATCAATCAGAACTCGGGAGAAACGAGTAGCTCGCCTATCTGCTGCAAAGGTGGCATCCAACACCAATGCCTAACAGCCTGGACATGGCATAACCTCTGGGTGATCAGCTCAGCTCCAACTGATGGGCTTTTCAGACCAATGCATGAACTCTGGATCTTTGGAGGCGACTGCGTTGACCCCTTGGTGCTGTCGGCACCGGCTGCACCTGTGTCCGGCTTGGCTTGTAAAGACGACATAGGCTGCATGCTCGTCAGGAAACTCGTCTTGAATAGCTCCGACTGCTGGGCGGGTGACCGGCTGTGGAGGAGCTGGAGGCAGCTGGCCAGCAGGCGGAGGAGGTAGTAGTCCTTCGCCCTTGGAAATTCGGGTGAGCCAATGGCATTTCCGGGTTATATGGTTGGACGGCTTCACGCCGTTGTGGAACTTGCAAGGGGCATCGAGGGTTTGCTCTTAGGAGAAAGTTGTCTGCCAAGCCGGCCTGCCGCCTTTCGGGCGCTTGGGCATAGGCTTCCCTTCAGGTTGCTCGTCTTCAACCATGGCCACTTGCCGACTGGTGGAAGTCGGCATCGGAGCCTTGCTCTTGTTGTCGTTTTGATGCGGGCGCCGATTGGATTCGCCAGCTGGCATTTTTGGATCCGGAGGAAGCACCTTTCTTGAGGCGTCCACTCGGAGCTCGGTCTTCATTGAGGAGTTGGCTGTGGCATACTTGTCCGCTATGATCAGCTGCTCATCGAGTGTAGCCGGCTCGTTGCAGAGAAGTCGGTGCTTGAGGAGGGTGCCCTCTTGGCACACAATGGTGAAGTATTCTATTGCTTGCACCTCGCGGAGCTCGGCCGAGCGCGTCAGGTAGTCGCGGCTAGACTCGGTCGGGCCATGCACACAAAGGGAAAGCTAACGTGGCTTGGGTGCCCGCTTGTACGTGCTGGTGAAGTTGTGAATGAAGACTTCTGTGAAGTCCTGCCAGCTGTTGGTGCTGTAAGGCTTGAGGCTATTCAACGAGGTGCGTGCCGTGCCCTGAAGCATGAGGGGGACGTACTTCATGGCAACGCGCCTGTTGCCGCTTGCTATGCTGACCGCAGTAGAGTAGTCTATTAGCCAGTCTTCCGGCTTCACCGACCTATTATATTTTGGCGTGTCTCTTGGGAGAGGGAACCCTTTGGGGAAAGGCTCATCGCGGATGTGGGGGCCGAAACAGGGCGGGTCGGCACCATCTTCTTCTTCTTGCGCCACGGATCGCGCTAGGAGGTCGATCCGATGGCGGGCGTCATTTTCGTTGATTCCTTCGCGGCGGCCCAGCCGGCCGTTGAGCGTCGAGTGCTCAGCAGGCAGCGGGGTGGGATATCTCTTCCTGCGGGGCAGAGGAGGAGGCGGGTTATTGCCTCGTCACTCCACGGCCCGGGGGCGGCCTTCTGCGTCGCGCTCGATGGTGAGGCGCGTCCGACTGCGGCTAGCAGTCGGCTCCCTATCTTTTCGCTCGCGGGCACTGCCAGCAGTCGGCGTCCGGGAGGTTGCGCCGTGCTCTCGGCATGCAGGAGGACTCTCGGCACAGGCGCCGGCCTCGTCAATGAGCTGCTAGACGCGTCTGGTCATGCAGTGAAGCTCATCGCCTTCCAGCCCTTCCAACTCATCTACTGCTGCCTGGGTGGCATGCAGGTTTTCGAGTTGCGTGGCGTAGACTAGGCGGTCAGCTCCCATCTTGCTAGCGATGGCCGCGCCATGCTTCTTGATAGCGCCAATCCGGCTGGGTCCACCAGCAGGCGGCGTGCCAGAGGCGGCATGATCAGCCTCCCATTGATAAGCCTCGGTGAGGCATCTCATGGAGGCTATCTTCTTACCGTTCTCGATGAGGGCAAGGCGGTGGGCCTCCAGCGTATCGGCGTCGGTGTCAGCCAGGATGGGGGCGGACAGTTCGTGCAGCGCTGTCTGCAGAGTGTCGTGGACGTTTCTACTGGATGCGGCGTCATGACTGATGACCAGCACCTCGGTGATGGTGCTACCGCCACAGTCGGCTCGAGGGAGGGGATCATCGATGACCACCACGTTGGTGGGGAAGGTGTGAAGAGATGCCGTGTCAGAGTCAACGTACATCGGAGCTCCTTGGCGATGTCGAGGTTGCCAAGGAAGTCGACGAGGCAGCTCTCGGAGCTGGTTGCACCGCACCTGGCGTGGGATCATCTTAGAGGTGGACCTCGCCGAGAAGATCGGCGAGGCAGCTCACTACGCAGGCGTCGTCGATGCCATGCAGCACCTCGGGGCAAGCGCCATCGGGCGTGCCAGGCTGGCTACACTCGCTAGGAAGGAAGAGTGTTCCCGTCCAGAGCAAGTCTCCGGATGACGGTGCACCTGGCCCCACAGTGGGCGCCAAATGTCGGGTGGCTAATCATTGTGGGAGCTAGTATGACATCGCCGGTGCCTGGAAAGGGGATAAAGCCAAGACATGCACGCCGGCGAATCTTACCAGATTTGGTGCTCTCCTAGGAGATAACACCCCTAGTCCTACTCTACGCGGTCTCCGCATGATCACTAGATTGACAAGTAGCTACAAAAGGCTCCTTGAGCTGTTTAGCTAGAGGAAGAAGAAGGGTAAGGCTAGCTCTGCTCTTCTCTCTATGTGGTGTCTAAAACTCTAAGAGATCAACCCTTTGCATGGGTGCCCTGGGGGTTTATATAGGCCTACTCCCAGGGGTACAATGGTAATCCGTCTGGATGTGGGTCCAGACCGTCAGTGTTTATGGTCGCCGGCTTCTCCGCCGGTTGCTGGAGCCCGCCGACTGGTGGGTCCCACCAGTTGTCGGCCTCTTGGCCGACAGGCTAGGCCCACCGTCTAGGGGTCTTGTCGGCTGCTAGTTACTGTAGCCTTGCTCTTGGTGACGATGGCTTTGTCGGGGTAAGCATGGCTACAGTACCGCTGCCTGGTAGGCATTCACTATAGCCTTACCCCATCTCTTCTAGTTAATGGTGCACAAACTTCCAGGGCAGGGGCAGGCCAACTTTCGGGAGCCGGCCTCCCCCTAAGACGACTAGTCATGTCTAGCCGCCTTTGGTGTCTCTATGGCAGGAGGGGCCCGCCGCCTGCGGGCCGTACTAACAGTATGTCGTGGGCGACGTCACGGTCAGCGTGGCAACAATGGCGTGCTGGACGGGGAATGGCCGCCCCGTATGGCGCACTGTGGCCATGCTCGATCCGGGATTCGGGGGTGGCAGGCTTCACTGTAGCCACGCCCTGTGTCATCGCCGTTATGTGGGTGCAAACTTTAAGGGTATAGGTTAGGCCGTCTGCTAGGAGTCGGCCATTCTGGTGGCCTGCTGCTAGGAGTCAGCCTACTTCAAGAGGGCTCATAGAGCCTTGTCGCCTTCCAGCAGCCAGCCGAGGGGACAATCGGCCAGGAGAAGGCGGCCCTGCATCTTGGATGTTTGAGGGCCCAGTCGGCACGATGCTTTTGAAGTGCCAGGGGGAGACGGTTAGGCTACCCGTGGTCATTTACTTCGACAATATGCAACCTCAAGGTGATGAAGATGCTAGTTAACGACGGGGCCGATCTGAACTTGATCTTGCCTGTTGTGATCAAAAGGCTACAGATTCCTGATGGAGACCTCGAAGAGATGGACACGTTTCAAGGGGTCAACCCAAGAAGGAGTCAGCTGAAGGGTAAGGTCACGCTGCCCGTTACGTTTGGAGGCGAGTTGAACTACAGGACGGAGAGGATTGTCTTTGATGTAGCCGAGATCCCCTTGCCTTACAACAGGATCCTCGACCGCCCGACACTAGCCAAGTTCATGGCGGCGTCACATTACGCCTACAACACGCTGAAGATGCCTGGACCGATGACCATCATCACCGTCCCCTCCGACCAGAAGGATGCGTTGATTTGCGCTGACCAACTCTACTGGGAAGCAGTTGCAGCAACTGCTGCCAAGGCACTTGCTCCTGCCGCAGAATCCCCGGGAGGGAAGAAGAACGACAAGACCTCTCACACCCACTCCAGCAAGCACACCTCTTCGGAGTGCTGTGCTCCCGTCAAGGACGTGCCAAAGAGCTCCACCGGCAAGAGCAATAAATCCAGAGCTGCACCACAAGAGACCAAGAAGGTGTCCGTCAAGGAGGATGGCACGGGAGGGGATTTCACCATAAGCTCCACCCACGATAGCAAATAGGAAGGCGCGCTCGTCACTTTCCTACGGGCAAATGTCGATGTGTTTCCATGGCATGCATCTGACATCCCCGGCGTTCCCAGGAAGGTCATTGGGCACCATCTTGTTGTTTGTCCTCATGCACGACCCGTCAAGCATTAGGTCAGGAAGTAAGCTTTGGAAAGGCACGAGTTCATCACAAAAGAGATCAGGAAGCTGGAAGTGGCAGGCTTGGTGAGAGGAGTAATCCATCTGACGTGGTTGGCTAATCCGCTGGTGGTGCACAAGGCAAATGGGATGTGGAGGCTGTGTATTGATTACACAGATATAAATAAGGCCTGTCCAAAAGACCCTTTCCCATTGCCATGCATCGACCAGATTGTTGACTCCACGGCCGGGTGTGACTTGTTGTCATTCCTTGACGCCTACTCAGGACACGACCAGATTTTCATGACGAGAGAAGTAGAAGAGAAGACAACATTCATCACCGCGTGTGGTATGTATTGATTTTTACGGATGCCTTCGGGTTGAAGAGTGTTGGCTCAACGTTTGCAAAAGCAGTCCAATTTGGTTTTGAGCCCCAGCTACATAGAAATATGGAAGCTTATATGGATGACATAGTGGTCAAAACCAAGGACAAGGCAACACTTGTGCAAGATTTGGAAGAGACATTTGCAAATTTGGGCAAGATCAACCTCAAGTTGAACCATGAGAAGTGTGTCTTCGACGTTCTGTCCGGCAAACTTCTCGGGTTCTTTGTGTCACAACGTGGGATCAAGGTGAATCCTGACAAGAACAAGGCCATCGAGCAGATTGAGGCGCCTAGGTGGATCAAGGATGTGCGTTGGCTCACTGGCTGCGCTGCCGCCATGAGCAGATTCATCTCCAAGTCTGCTGAGCGTGCCCTTCCCTTTTTCAAAATCTTGAAAAAGGCAGGCCCGATGGAATGGACCCCAGAAGCTAAAGCAGTGCTGCAGGATTTGAAGAAATACCACTCCTCCATGCCGATACTGGTTGCGCCTAAACCACAAGATCCGATGCTGCTGTATCTAGCGGCAACGAAACAAGTGGTCAACGCCGCGCTAGTGGCGCAGAGGGAGGCCGACGAAGGGGTAGTGGCAACGGTAGTGTCACGCCCAATATGCGACCCTATCCAAAAGGAACTCGAAGGTCCCACCAAGGATAGACCCGCATATTGAAACGCTTTTGCAAGGTGGATATCATGACATCAACATTACATAATAGATGGGGATACATACATAAGGCATACAATGCCACACGAATACAACATCATCTTACATAAGAGCACCATCCGACTATGGATGAAACACAAACAGAAACTCAAATGACATCCACCCTGCTAGCCCAGGCTGCCGACCTAGAACCTATCCCCTGATCGAAGAAGCAGAAGAAGAACTCAACGCAAGCAAGCATCGCTCTCGCGTCATGACCATCGCATAACCTGTACCTGCTACTGTTGTTGTAGTAATCTGTGAGCCACGAGGACTCAGCAATCCCATTACCATGGGTATCAAGACTAGCAAATCTTAATGGGAAAAGGAAGGGGTAAAGTGGTGAGGTTGCAACAGCGACTAAGCATATATGGTGGCTAGCTAACATACGCAAATAAGAGCGCGAAGAGAGCAACTGGAACGGTCGTGAAGCTACCAATGATCAAGAGGTGATCCTGAACACCTACTTACGTCAAACATAACACAGAAACCGTGTTCACTTCCCGGACTCCGCCGAAAAGAGACCATCACGGCTACACACGCGGTTGATGCGTTTTAATTCGGATCTGGTGACAAGTTATCTACAACCGGACATTAACAAATTCCCATCTGCCACATAACCGTGGGCACGGCTCTCGAAAGTTTATACCCTGCAGGGGTGTCCCAACTTAGCCCATGACAAGCTCTCGCGATCAACGAAGGATATACCTTCTCCCAGGAAGACCCGATCAGTCTCGGAATCTCGGTTTACAAGACATTTCGACAATGGTAAAACAAGACCAGCAAAGCCGCCCGATGCGCCGACAATCCCGATAGGAGCTGCACATATCTCGTTCTCAGGGCAACACCGGATAAGTCAAGCTACGAGTAAAACCAACCCTCAAGTTGCCCCGAGGTGGCCCCGCAGGTTGCTCGGTTCGGACCAGCACTTAGAGAAGCACTGGCCCGGGGGGGGGGGCTAAAAATAAAGATGACCCTTGGGTTGGCCGACCCAAGGGAAGGGTATAGGTGGTGTTGAGGCAAATGGTAAAACCAAGGTTGGGCCTTGCTGGACAAGTTTTATTCAAAGCGAATTGTCAAGGGGGTCCCATAAATTACCCAACCGCGTAAGGAACGCAAAATGCGGGAACATAACACCGGTATGACAGAAACTAGGGCGGCAAGAGTGGAACAAAACACTAGGCATAAGGCCGAGCCTTCCACCCTTTACCAAGTATATAGATGCATTAATAATATAAGAGATATTGTGATATCCCAACATAATCCTGTCCATCATGGAGCAATCTTCAACTTCACCTACAACTAGCAACGCTATAAGAGGGGCTGAGCAAAGCAGTAACATAGCCAAACAATGGTTTGCTAGGAAGGGTGAAGAAAGGTTAGAGGCTGACATGGCAATTTGGGAAGGCTTGAAGAACAAGTGATAGGAAGCGCATCATAGCGATAGAACAAAGCAACTAGAATAGCAATGATAGTAGTGAGATCCAGGGTAGCGGACATCTTGCCTGAAATCCCGCTAGGAAGAAGAACGAGTCCATGAAGAAGATGAATGGGCGTAGTCGAACGAATCCTCGCAATCGCAACATTACCGGAACTAAGAAGCAACACCGGAAAGAAACAAACAACATGGTAAATGCAGAAGCATGAACATGGCATGATGCACAAACAAGTATGATGCATGTCCGGTTTAATGAGGCATGGCATGGCAAAGTGCAACAAACAATACTACAAGTTAAGTGGAGCTCAATATGCAACGAGTTGCATATTGACAAGACACCACATGGACATATTTAGTTTAATCTTGTTTAAGCTACCAAACAATATTAAATGTTGTTAAACATGGCAATAGGTGAAGCATAAGTAAACTAACTATTTAGGCAAGTTTAAATGAGGCCGGAACAACAAACAACAATTCCGGAAAATCCCCATATCCATATTTTAGATTCGGTACTATTCTGCCCTAAAACATATTTTAATGTTGTTAAATAGGAAAATGAAGTGCAACATGTTAATCTATGCATTTTTCCATCCCATTTACATATAAAGATTATTTAAAATGGAGCTACGGTTATTTAGTTATGAAATAAATCATTTTAACATGGCATTTGAGAAAATTTAATCAAACAACATTTTAAACATATTTAACATGGATGAAAGTGGCAAATTATTAATCTACACAAAATTCTAAGCATTTTACATATTTAAACCATTTTAATCCGATGCACGGTTATGAAGTTATTAATGCATGAACTTCAGGGGTTTTCTGTAGATATGCAGTTTTCTGGAAATTAGACAAATCGCAGATGGTAAAAAAACATAATAGGGCTGTATCTACTTCATGTTGGGCCAGTAGAAGAAAAACAAAAGAGGCGCTGCAGGTGGGCCTCACCATGGGCCAAGGCCCGGTCGGTGGAAGAGAGGCCGGCAAGGGAGGCACTGGGCCGACTAGATCTGGGAGGTCAACGCGAGGCGAGCGAGCTGCTCCTTCTCATAACTGAAGAGCGGAGACAGCTGCAGCAGGTTCAGGGTGCAGAGGAACGGCAGCGAGGGACTTGGCGACGGGGTCGGCGGGAACCAGCGAGTAGGCGCCGGAGATGGCCGGATCAGGTGGCAACTCAGGCCAAAACGAGGCATGGCGGCGCCGGCACGCTGTGGAAGAGAGCCGGCAGCGGAGATGTACTCCTTTGAACATGTACATGTTGCGAGAGAGTTTCAGAGAGGAGAGGTACAGAGAAGAAATGGGAACGCACGCGGGCGGCTAGAGGTGCTCACCGGCGAGCTGCGGTGGCTCGAGGCAACGCAGGGGAGGCAGACGAGGTCCCGTACGGGCGACGGCGACCTGCGAAGGGAGAGGGAAACCATGAGAGAGCAGAGAGACGAAGAGGGAGCAACGAAGAGAGAGGAGGGCAGGGAAGGCGGCCTAGTTCTGGTCAACAGGGAAGACGGGGTGCAGTCCAGGTGGCTGAGTGCGCCGGCGGCAACGAGCTGCAGAAGGGCCGGCGAGGTTGTTGCAGGGCCGGAGGAGCTGAGGCCGGTGCCTCGCGGGCTGCGCGGGGACGAGCCATCGTGGTGCTCTCCCACTCCGGATCGAGCGATGAGGAGGGTTGCGGGCGCTGGGGAGCTGTCTGAGCTGGGGTGCTCGGGCGCCATGAGCAGGGGAGCCTTGCTCCGGTCGAGGCAGAGGAGAAGCGAGGAGGTGGTTGCGGGATTGGATAGATCGAGGGGAGGAGGAAGGTGGCTGTGGTTGGCTCGATGTGGAATTCGAGGGATTTTGGAGAGAGTGGCGGCGGACAGGGAATTGGGGATGGGACAACTTCCTAGGTTTTAGGGTTGGGGACTAGTTTAAATAGCAAGGGAATTAGGGCAGGGGTTAACCCCGTCCGTCCGATCACAGTCGGCCGGTTGATAAAAAATATAGGTTAGGAAGTCCAAATAAGAAAACGGGGATGTTTTATAGATGTTTGGGGATGATCTGAATGCAACTATGATGACTGAGCGGTTGGGTTCGGGTAAGGCTCAGACGCGCGCGCGAGGGGTTTGAGTATTGCGCAAAGAGGGGTTAGGCGGTCAGACAAGAGGGACTCGAAAAACCTGGTTGGTCTCGAAATGGTCAACAAAGGCAAAGGGGTTTGATGAGCTCAGAAAAGAGAGAGAAGAGAGTGGTTCGATTGAACTGAGAGAAGGTCAGTCGGGACACGGAAGAAGCGGCAACTACGAGCAGATGCAAGTTTTATGAAACATGCAGATGCAATGCGCATGATGCTATGATATGAAAAGCAAGACATGAACAAAAAGCAAAACAGAAGACAAAACCCAACCACGAAGGGAATATCATATCGCATCTCCAGAAAAGGCAAGAGTTGGAGTTACGAATATGGAAAGTTGTATCCAGGGCGTTACAACACTCCACCACTACGAGAGGATCTCGTCCCGAGATCTAGGATGTCACCGGACAGAAACGGAAGAGGAAGAGAAGAGGTAAAACTAAGTTGCTTCTTTGACAAACGAGTGAAACCATGAACCTTGAGAGGTTGAGCAATTTAAAAGAAAGATTACAACAAAGATGAACGAGATTGCAAACAATCTGTTAGAAAAGAGGAACATGGAACATTACGAAAACTTGAAGGTTGCAAAGACATGAATCAAGAGTTTAATGGACAAGATAGAATTCCAAACCACTCGGGTTAAAACAAGATGAGAGAGGAAAAATTTGGGCAGCACTCCGGTTGAACATGGAAGGAATAGAACATGAACTTGACAAGATGAGAGGATACTTGATGAAATCAACAACACACTGCCTCCGGAACTATTGAAAGAATGGCACAAGGGGTAAGAAAGATTTCAGACAACAGTCCGGTTGAAAAGAGAGGCAAAACATGATAAGATGAAAGAACTTGAATGAGAACACAACACTCCGGTTAAATGGATAAGCAAGAAAAACATGATCCTCACAATTCGAGATGATGAGTGAAAAGAGCAACATCACAATGCCTTTGGAAGAAAGAATAGAAGATAGATCATTGGAATAACAGAATGTAGGAGAAAATGCCAACTTCTGCCACAAATGAGCTTGGAAAGCACCTTTCCAAGAAGGTTATAACGGAGTTGTTGCAAAACCAACAATGAAAAGAACAAGCTTGTAGTGGGCTTATGGAAAACATGCCAAGACTATGAGGTGACAACCGTCCACTAATGGAAACCATTGATTTGATTGAGAGCACCAAATAGATGAAAACTTCTTCCACCAAGAGGATAAAGATCTTGGGTCATGCATAATCACCACAATAGCAACAACCCTTAAGGAAAGGCTTTAGGTGAAATCTGACACAAGATAACTCCAACGAAGAGGTTGATTGGTCGAAAAGATCTCTTGAACAAAGAGAAAATGATGGATTTAAAATACCTCATTCTTGACAACTTGTGAATCATGTAACACGAGGAGAAATTGCCAAGAGTGACATGACACCACCTCAGAAGATTAAGTAGAAAGAATTGCACTTCGGAATGCAAGATGAAGAAATGCTTGAACTCCTCCAAACAAAACATGTGTTTAACACCATGTTTATTTTAGAGTATAGCTTGGTGGTTAATAACTTCAAGAGAAATCTTGAAGAACAATTAATGAATGAAAAGAATCCTTGACAAACCACCATGTAGAGCCTCCATGAAAAAAACTCCGGTAATAAAAGGATGATAGAAAGAAAGAGAAGTTGAAAACACCAGGTGAAGCCTTGCAATGATTTAGATGGAGCTTCGCGACGAGATAATTGAGAGAGCTTGGAACTCCGAAAAGAAAGATGAAGCCTCTCGAACCGAGAATGTGATATGATGACCAACTCCGGAAAGAAAGACGAATCACTTGTAATCAAGAATTTATTCAGCATGAATAATCTCCAGAAGAAAAGAATTGAATCACCTCGAGGAAATAAGAATAAGATTTATTGTATACTTATCCTTCATCAAATTAAATTGATGACAAGCAATGGATTTGGCATACTACTTATTCTCGTAGAAAGGATTAAGAGAGATATAACGCAAACTTGAGAAGGTATTGATGGAACCACCGGTAGGAATTGAAAAGAACGAATGAATTTATATCATAATCAAGGAAATGAAATCTTGAATGAACCACCGTAAGAATTGAAAATGAACGTTGCAAAGGCACAATTCACCAGGAAGAATTGGAAAATGAATGAAGATACTTGACAAAATTTAGATACGAGAGAACAAAGAGATCATGAGCTGACTAGAGTAAACTTGAACGATGCACCGGTAAGATTTGGAGAACGAGAACTGAAAAGCTGAGACTGAGTAATATTCATAAATGATGGCCTTCAGACGATTGAGAAAGGAAAGAAACTCCTGAAATGCATCGGATGGGTCAAAAGAATTCTCACAATCGAAAACAATTATGAGAGGATGGCACCAAGCTAGAACCATGAATCTTGAAGAGAATGGAGCAAGATTCAAGAGGAATCCTTCTTCGGTCTTCAAATGTTGAGAATGAAGATGAGAACCACCATGAATTATTGAGATACTCCGGGAGAATGAAAAACAAAGAGGTTGAGCCAACAATGAAAAATAATTTGAAAGCAATCTTGGAGAAGGCATGTGACTGATGGGATCCATTCTTACGTCACACTTGAATAGAATTTGAGAATAACTTCGGGATAATTAGAAGAGTCAGGTCAGATCCTGGGAAAAGACCTATGGGTTAGGGCCCACTCAAAAGAAACACCGTTGGAAATGATTTTAAAGACAAATTGCACCGGATGAATTAAATGGCTTGAATGAGATAACAATCTCCAAATAGCTTGAATGGATTAAGAATGGAAACACCAATCTTCTGAGATATCTTCAACACTCCGGAACAAATGAATAGCAAGAGGTGTGACTAAGAGGTGCACCGGCATGAGAAAGCATTTGACACGAGGAAAGGAATATGATCAACACTCAAAGCTTGAATTGAATCCACCGGAGAAGAAAAGAGAACGAAGAATAATAAACTTGAAGCTCCGTTAGTATCTTCCTAAGAATCACTGGATAAGAACATTGACGGAAAAGAATGGAGAGTCTTGCCATCAATAAAATGATACTTTATTAAGAAATCCGAGTCCTTTAAGAAAAAGGGTGGGAGGGTGGGGAAAAACAAAGACAACTTGGGATGAACGAAACAAACACCGTTGAGAAAACTTAGAATTGATCTTGCGGATGGGGAGAATGATGGGATCATCTCGAAGAGAAGCGCACCGGTTGGAAAAGGATTAACATGACAACCTCAATGATAAAAAAGGATTAGTATTCACATAGCAATATGAGAACACCATTTAGGAAAGGTATGGATTCAACATTTAACTTCGAAGCAACTCGAATACCACAAATAAAACAAAACAAAGGATTTGGCTCGCAGAATAAGCCGGAACAAATACATATGATAGAGATTTACCCAATCCCATATCATGCATCTGTCGGAAAGATATTCTAGGAGCTACTTGAATTCCCACCTATAAACTCCCGAGACTTTCTGGTTATGCAATCTGGTGTTGGGGATACAGGGGAAGCAATATATCTCACCCAAACTAACAATCCCTACATCCAGCTGTATCCATCCGTCAACACATAACCAAGAAAAGTCCAGAAATCGTGTACCTCAACCTTCGAAAAGCATCCGTTATACGAGCTATGGCAATACTCCCGAACTCCCCAGTACTGGGTGGCGTTGAGGTTATCTCACCAACAACTGCATAAAAGAGATTTTCAATGTCGGCAAAAACTCAGGTATTCCAGAACTGCAATGATAAAATTGTGACGACAACACCTCAGAGCTCAACTCCCCGGGACAATGCCACAACCCCTAAATGTCAGGAGGCACCAAGAACAATGTTCTCGTCACAAGACTATCGGAACGATTCCAAGATACCCGCATCATCCTAAAAAAAATTTAGTGAAATTTGAGGAGAGGAAAGACGAAACATCTACGTCAGGAGTCCTCACCAGAGCGACGAAGGGGGCTGAGGAGTAAAAAGAGTCCTACTCTCCGATATATATAATCCTAAGACTCAAAATAGTTTTTTTTCTAGACTCAACAATGGCCAACAATCAAGGGGGCTCCTATGGTCGGTCGAGGCTCTGATTACCAACTTGTCATGCCCAATATGCGACCCTATCCAAAAGGAACTCGAAGGTCCCACCAAGGATAGACCCGCATATTGAAACTCTTTTGCAAGGTGGATATCATTACATCAACATTACATAATAGATGGGGATACATACATTAGGCATACAATGCCACATGAATACAACATCATCTTACATAAGAGCACCATCCGACTACGGATGAAACACAAACAGAAACTCAAACGACATCCACCCTGCTAGCCCAGGCTGCCGACCTGGAACCTATCCCCTGATCGAAGAAGCAGAAGAAGAACTCAACGCAAGCAAGCATCGCTCTCGCGTCATGACCATCGCATAGCCTGTACATGCAACTGTTGTTGTAGTAATCTGTGAGCCACGAGGACTCAGGCATCCCATTACCATGGGTATCAAGACTAGCAAAGCTTAATGGGAAAAGGAAGGGGTAAAGTGGTGAGGTTGCAGCAGCGACTAAGCATATATGGTGGCTAACATACGCAAATAAGAGCGAGAAGAGAGCAACCGGAACAATCGTGAAGCTAGCAATGATCAAGAGGTGATCCTGAACACCTACTTACGTCAAACATAACACAGAAACCGTGTTCACTTCCCAGACTCCGCCGAAAAGAGACCATCACGGCTACACACGAGGTTGCTGCGTTTTAATTCGGATCTGGTGTCAAGTTATCTACAACCGGACATTAACAAATTCCCATCTGCCACATAACGCGGGCACGTCTCTCGAAAGTTTATACCCTTCAGGGGTGTCCCAACTTAGCCCATGATAAGCTCTCGCGATCAACGAAGGATATACCTTCTCCCAGGAAGACCCGATCAGTCTCGGAATCTCGGTTTACAAGACATTTCGACAATGGTAAAACAAGACCAGCAAAGCCGCCCGATGCGCCGACAATCCCGATAGGAGCTGCACATATCTCGTTCTCAGGGCAACACCGGATAAGTCAAGCTACGAGTAAAACCAACCCTCAAGTTGCCCCGAGGTGGCCCCGCAGGTTGCTCGGTTCGGACCAGCACTTAGAGAAGCACTGG
>NC_057801.1:98974826-98975690 GCF_018294505.1 Triticum aestivum
AAGCAAACTGTCAAGGGGGTCCCATAAATCACCCAACCGCGTAAGGAACGCAAAATCCGGGAACATAACACCGGTATGACAGAAACTAGGGCGGCAAGAGTGGAACAAAACACCAGGCATAAGGCCGAGCCTTCCACCCTTTACCAAGTATATAGATGCATTAATAATATATAGATGCATTAATAATATAAGAGATATTGTGATATCCCAACATACCTTCTTCCAGATTTTGAAATTGATCCATAAACTGGAAAGGTGGTAGTAGTAACTTTTGTGTCAATTACTATTTATGGCCTTGTATAGATGCAAAATGCATTTTTTATAGTGGCCTTGTATAAGTAAATGGAGGGAGTACTATCACTACAAAAAAATGACACATCCGTGACATTTTGGGCCGAACGAATTTTTTTTCTGTCATACATATGACACTTCTATGACGATAATTATGACAAAACCCGGTATCATCATAGATGTGGTGCGCTCCTACTTATATGACAAAAAAACATGATAGAAAATGGGCTTTTCGTCCTGGGCGGGCCGGAGACGCAGCTGCATGACATTCTTTGGGTCGTCCATGACGGAAAAAACCATGGTAGAAGCGAGGGGGAGGAAAATTTCGGGGAGTTGCCGATTACGGTGAGAGGTCGGGGGCGGAGCGATGCGCGTTTCTCTCGTACATACGTGCATGTGTGCAAGGCGTTGGCTCTAACTGAACCTGAGCGAGGCGTTGGGCTCTAACTGAACCCAAGCGATTGCACTACAGGCTACGCGTTACTGAACCCGAGCGATCGATCGATGGCTGTTAACTGAACCCGATGGAGCGATTCCTTCGCTACTGCTGCTAACTGAAGCCGATCGATGCTG
>NC_057801.1:98975886-98988258 GCF_018294505.1 Triticum aestivum
GCTGGCTGAACAGTAGACGGTGGAGGGGTGGCCGTGGAGGGGTGGTTGAACAGGACCCCGTGGTGTGGAGGGCTGGATGAATAGTAGACGGTGGAGGGGTGCCCATGGAGGGGTGGTTGAACAATAGCCGGGGGAGTAGCATGCGGTGGAGGCTGGATGAACAGGAGCCCGTGAAGGCTGGAGGAGGTCGACGGTAGCCCGTGGAGGCTGGAGGAGGTACACGGTGGAGATGAACAGTTGTAAGGGCATATTTATCCCCAATATGTTTTGGTGATTGACGACAATGCTTGTGCGGACTAATCGTGTGCGTTTAGTTCTTTCAGAGATTCATCCATTGGCACGAGACGATTTCCTCCCCTCGGTGGTGTATTTCAAGACGGTGTAGCTCCTTCGTTTCGTTGTTGGTGGACTAGTTTCGTAGGAGTCACCGTACTATCAAGAGGGGATCCGTTGTGGTAAGATTTGGGTGGAATCACACGTACACATCCTTATCACACCCGTCGTCTTTCCTTCCTCATCTTTGGAGCTGCCGTTTTCCCCTTACTATGCTTTGCTCTGCCCTAGCGGTAGTACCGCAACCACAGCGGTAGTACCGCCGAAACTCCCCAGCGGTAGTATCGCTTGGCGTTTTCGGCCATAGTACCGCTGTGCGTCTGGGCTACTTCCACCTCGATTCTCGAACGAATTTTTCGTGTCGGGTTTTGGGCACTAAGGGAGGTAGTAGGAGCGGTAGTACCTCCCTGGGGTCAGGGCCCCGGGGTGCGCGGCAGTACCGCTGGGTCGAGCGGTAGTACCGCCTAGAGCGGTAGTACCGCTCTTCCCTAGCGGTAGTACCGCCCTGGGGTCAGGGCCCCGGGTAGCGTGGCAGTACCGCTGGGTCGAGCGGTAGTACCGCCCGGAGCGGTAGTACCGCCCTTCCTCAGCGGTAGTACCTCTCTGTGCGGGGCTGGTGAGTGGGATAATGGTTGGATTGCTCCTCCCACTATAAAAGGGGGTCTTCTTCCCCAAAGTTGACCTACCTCTTTCCCCCAAAGCTCCATTGTTGCTCCAAGCTCCATTTTTGCCCGATCTCTCTCCCTAGCCAATCAAACTTGTTGATTTGCTCGGGATTGGTTGAGAAGGCCCAGATCTACACTTCCACCAAGAGAAATTTGATTCCCCCCACTTATCCCTAGCGGATCTTGTTACTCTTGGGTGTTGAGCACCCTAGACGGTTGAGGTCACCTCGAAGCCATACTCCATTGTGGTGAAGCTTCGTGGTGTTGTTGGGAGCCTCCAAGTGTTGTGGAGATAGCCCCAATCTTGTTTGTAAAGGTCCGGTTGCCGCCTTCAAGGGCTCCAATAGTGGAATCACGGCATCTCGCATTGTGTCAGGGCGTGAGGAGATTACGGTGGCCCTAGTGGCTTCTTGGGGAGCATTGTGCCTCCACACCGCTCTAACGGAGACGTACTTCCCCTTAAAAGGATGGAACTTCAGTAACACATCCTCATCTCCACCGGTTCCACTCTTGGTTATATTGTCCCTTTACTTTTGCAAGCTTACTTGAGTTACTTCCATTGCTTGCTTGTGTGCCTATTGTCTTTGCATCATATAGGTTGTCCACGTAGTTGCACATGTAGACAACCGATTTCATTGCAAGTTTTAATTTGTTGAAGAAGAGTCCAAAAATTGTTAGTTGCCTATTCACCCCCCTCTAGTCAACCATATCGATCCTTTCAATTGGTATCAGAGCCTCGTCTCTTTATTAAGGACTTTGCCGTCCGAAGAGTATGGTTGACACCAACGACAGTGCGGAGGAACACTCCGATGTGAATCCCATCTCGTCTTCGGCCGAAGGGGGAACCTCGGTCTCACATGAGGAATTCAATGTGGCTTTAGACACATTGAAAACCTCCATGACGGCCGAGGTTAAAAGCATGTTTACTGAATTTCTAGAGGGACTTAAACTATCTACCTCGCCAATGAAAGTGGGTGATCCCACTAATAAGGTGACGGATGCTAACTCCGATAAGGGGGAAGCTAACAATGAAAAGAGTCCTTCTACTATTGGTAGAAATGGCACCGGCATCTTCGCCCATGTGGAACCTCCTATCTATAGAGGACCGATTCCCTCCACTCATTTAAATCATGCCGGTCCTCCTCCTAAATATGTGAAAAATGAAGATTTTGATTCTTGGGTTTATCGCTTCAAGCATCATTTAAAACATGTGAATACTAACCTTTGGAGAATCATTGAAGAAGGTTTCTATCCTCATGACCCAAGCAACCTCACCCCTCGAGAAGAAGTGGACAATCAATTCAATGAGAGTGCTCTCTTCATCATCCAAGATGCTATCCTTCCCGAAGATCTTCCTCATCTTTGACCTCATGTCATGGCTAAAGAAGCATGGAAATGTGTCGAGCGTCTCTATCGAGGAAGTGCTAGCATTCAACGCTCCAACTATGAAGTGGTGCAAGATGAAGCCGATGAGTTTGCAATGAAACAAGATGAAGAACCTCGTGAGCTATTTCGAAGAGTGACCAAACTCGCGGTCGCTCTCCAAGATCATGGAAGCAAGGACACGGATGACAATTGGATCAAGCGAAAGTTCCTCAAGGCCATGATGCCCTACAACAAGGACATGTCCTCCGTCATTCGTCAAAGACCGGACTTCCACTCCATGACCTCAAGTGAAGTGTTGGATGAGTTCGTTGCAATGAGCATCTTGGACAAGACCGCCGACAATGTGGTGCTCCATTCTCAAAGGGCAAAGAAGCCCAACCTTGCTTTGAAGGCCAAGGTTATTGTGGAAGAAGAGGAAGAAATGGAAGATGAGGAAAGCAACCCCGAAGACACCAACTTTGATTACCATGAGCACATGGCCCTTGCTTCAAGACAATTTTGGAGCAAGAAGAATTCAAGATCCAACTTAAACAAGAACAACTCAAGTGGCGTCAAGGGCAAGCAACGAGTTAGAACTTGCTTCAACTGTGGCAATGTGAGCCATTTCGTTGCGGATTGTCCTTACGAGAAGCGGGAAGACAATGGTGGCAAGTTCATCCGAAAAGACAAAGCCAAGTCCTTCCCCAACAAGTACAACTTCGCCAAAAAGACTCCCACTCGTGGGTTAGTGGTTCAAGAAGAATACCAAGAGGATGATGACGATGATGAAAATGAAGAAGCAATGGCCATGGCATCCGTTGCCATTGCTACAACTCCCCGGGTGTCTCTCTTTGACTCACCCAACGAAAACATCACCGCCAAATGCCTCATGCCTAAAGCTTCAAACAAGGTAACCCCCAACATTAAAAGCACCATCATTACGAATCCCTCCATGGAGGATTGCATTGATGAACATGATGGGTCTAATGAAGAAGTGAAAGAGTTTGAGTCTTTTATGAGTAAGCTCAAGGGCAAGTCCAAGAAGCATTTTGTTGCTCTCTTGGAACAACTTGGTGAGGCCAATGACATGATCGAGGCTCACGAAGAAACCATCTCCAAGATGGAAGGTCATAGTCGTGACTATGCCGATGAGATATCGGATCTCTCTAATGCTCTTGAGGAAGAGCGTGTGCATCGTTTGACTTTTGAGGAGTCACACAATGATGACCATGCTAAGTTAAAGAAAGATCTTGATCATGCTCTTGTCATGTCTCGTGTGCTATCTTCCGAGAAGGCTAAACTTGGGGTTGATCATGCTAGACTCAAATAGGAGTTTGAGATACTTGACAAGGCTCACAAGGTCTTGAAGGGTGCTCACGCTAACCTCAAAGAGTCTCATGCTCAACTCCAAGTTAAGCTAACCAAGGAAAAGGCCACCTTTCCTCATATGGTATTAATTGATAATGCATGTGCTACTAACCCGTGTTGTGAGCATGTGCATCTTGTGGAGGAGAATGCCAAGTTGAAGGATCAACTGGAGAAAGGCCTTGTTTCATGCATTCAAGGTGAGAAGAACCTCAACGACCTTTTGAGCAATCAAAAGGAAGTTGTGGCCAAGGAAGGAATTGGATTTGCACCCAAGTCCAAGAGCAAGAAGAAGAAGAAGAATGACAAGACCAAACGTCCTCCTCCTCTCAAGCAAACTTTTGTAAAAGAGGGAGAGGGTGCTTCTAAGGAGAAGAAGAAACAAGTGAAGGGTGTTGACGCTCAAAAGGGCAAATGCATTTCCTCCAACAAAGCAAGCGACTTTAACCCGTCATATGTGTTGTGCCGTGCTAGTGATGGACATGTTTATGCTAAATTTGTTGGTTCTTCCTATGAGTACATTGAATGGTCTATTTGGGTACCCAAGACCCTTGTTACTAACATCAAAGGACCCATTACTAAATGGATACCTAAAACCAAGCATTGATCTCTTGTAGGTGTTTGCTTCCGGTGGCGGATCATGGTTGCTCGATAGTGGAGCAACAAATCATATGACCGGGAGCAAGGACTTGGTGGTGGACGTGCAAGAGATTCCATCTATGCCCACCAATGTCGAGTGGGATGATGCATCACATTCTAAGGTATTGGGTCTCGGCAAGGTTGTCATTTCTCATGATCTAACGATCGAGAAAGTCATGCTTGTTGAGTCCCTTGCATACAATTTGCTTTCCGTTCGTCAACTCGCAATCATGGGTTTTGCTACTTTCTTTGACATTGATACCGTGGCCCTCTTGTGGAGCAAGACTCTGAAAGTAGCCTTTGTTGGGTATGTCGAGAACGGTCTATATGTGATTAACTTTTCGGAGCGACCCACTAAGACCGCGACATGCCTTATGGCTAAAGTTGACGTGGGATGGCTTTGGCATCGCCGTTTAGCCCACGTCAATATGAGATCTTTGCAAAGTCTTCTCAAGGGGGACCATGTTCGTGGACTAACAAATGTTAGTTTTGCCATAGATCGTGCTTGCAGTGCCTGTATTGAAGGAAAACTACATGAGAAGGCTCACCCTCCCTCAACCATCATCTACTCAAAGAGACCCTTGGAGCTTCTTCACATGGATCTCTTTGGGCCTCCATCTTTTGATAGTCTTGGAGGAAGAAAGTATTGCTTGGTGATTGTGGATGATTATTCAAGATACACTTGGGTATACTTCTTCAAGAGGAAGAGTGAGACTCAACCAACCGTCATCAACTTTGCAAATGAAGCTCAACGTCAACATAATGCAAAGATCTTGACAATAAGAAGTGACAACGGCATCGAGTTCAAGAACTACACCTTGGATGAGTTTCTTAGTGATGAGGGGATCAAGCACCAATATGCTGCTCCATACACCCCTCAACAAAATGGTGTGGCGGAGAGGAAGAACCGGACGGTGATGGATGCGGCTAGGACCATGATTGCGGAGTTTAAGTCTCCATACAACTTTTGGGCCGAAGCCATCAACACTGCATGTCATGCATCCAATCGGCTCTATCTCCGCAAAGGCTTGAACATGACTCCATATGAAATACTATCCGGTAACAAGCCCAACCTCAAGTACTTCCGGGTGTTCAGTTGTAAGTGTTTCATTCTCAAGTAAGGTGTTCGTTTGTCTAAATTTGAGGCTAGAGCTCATGAGGGCATATTTAATGGTTATGCTACAAACTCTCATGCTTACCGTGTTCTCAACAAGTCCACCAGACTCATTGAGGAGACGTGTAACGTGGAGTTTGACGAAAATAATGGCTCCCAAGTGGAGCAAAGTGGTACTTGTGATGTAGGTGATGAAATTCCTCCCCAAGCCATAAGACGAATGGGTATTGGTCATATCCTACCCATTGAGGAACCCCTTGTGGCCAAAGGAGAAGGACAATGCTCCACTCAAGTGGAGCCATCACCTCCTCAAGACCCACACGGTTCCGAAGAACAAAGTGAAGGCCCTCAACCTCGTGAACAAGACCAAGGGCAAGATTGATCTCAAGACGGTGGTGAACGTCTAAGTGATGCCCAAGGTCAAGTTCTCCCCCTCGAGCAAGTTCAAGGTCAAGAGCAAGCTCGAGATCAAGAACTAGTTCAAGACGACGCTCAAGAGAATCATGTTAATCCTCCTCCTTCCACTTCCGAGGAGGAATTAGAGCGTCGTGCCGCGAAGATTGCTTCCAAGCTCACCACCCAAGGCCATCTCATGGAAAATGTGGTTGGAAGCCTAAGAAAGGGGGTAAGCGCTTGTAGACAATTGGCAAACTATTGTGAACATCACGCGTTTGTCTCTTGTGTTGAACCCCAAAAGGTCTATGAGGCTATCAAAGACTCGGATTGGCTCAATGCCATGCATGAAGAACTCAACAACTTCGAGTACAACAAAGTATGGAGATTGGTGCCAAGGCCATCGGGGGACCACAATGTCATTGGAACCAAGTGGATCTTCAAGAACAAGCAAGATGCTCATGGGAACATCATTCGCAACAAGGCAAGATTGGTAGCACAAGGCTACTCCCAAGTCGAGGGTATCAACTACGGTGAAACCTTTGCTCCCGTTGCTCACCTTGAATCCATTCATTTGTTGATTGCTTATGCTTCCCATCACAACTTTAAGTTGCAACAAATGGATGTTAAAAGTGCTTTTCTTAATGGTCATATTAATGAGTTGGTCTATGTCAAGCAACCCCCCAGGTTCGAGGATCCCTTCTTTCCAGATCATGTGTATCAACTCGATAAGGCGCTCTATGGCCTTAAACAAGCCCCACATGCGTGGTATGATCACCTTACCAAGTTGTTAGAAGATCGTGGATTTGAAGTGGGGCTAATCGATCCCACTCTTTTTACTAAGAAGGTCAAAGGGGAGTTGTTTGTATGCCAACTATATGTTGATGACATTATCTTTGGTTCCCCTAACAAAGCTTTCAATGAGGAGTTTGCCGCTCTCATGACCTCCAAGTTCCAGATGTCTTCAATGGGAGAGTTGAAGTTCTTCCTTGGTTTTGACATTAAACAAAGAAGAGAAGGAACCTTCATCAACCAAGCCAAATACACTCAAGACATGCTAAAAAGATTCAAGCTAAGTGATGTCAAGCCGGCTTCTACTCCAATGCCCATCAAGTGCCAACTTGACATTGATCCCAATGTTAAAGTGGTGGATCAAAAGGTATATCGCTCCATGATTGGCTCCCTGCTTTACCTTTGTGCATCTAGACCGGATATCATGTTGAGTGTGGGGATGTGTGCACGGTTTCAAGCTGCACCAAAGGAAAGTCACTATGTGGCGGTCAAGCGAATCTTTCGATATTTGGCTCATACCCCAAACTTTGGCTTATGGTACCCAAGAGGGGCAAACTTCAAGCTTGAAGGATTTACGGATTCTGATTGGGTGGGAGAAAAAGTGGATAGGAAGTCCACTTCTGGAGGGTGCCAGTTTCTTGTGTGCTCTTTGGTGAGTTGGTCTTCCAAAAAGCAAAGTTGTGTATCTCTCTCATCCACCGAAGCTGAATATGTGGCGGCCGGTAGTTGTTGTGCACAACTCCTATGGATGAGGCAAACTTTAAAGGAATACGGTGTCATTTGTGACAAAGTGCCTCTTTGGTGTGACAATGAAAGTGCCATCAAGATTTCTCTCAACCCGGTGCAACACTTCAAGACGAAGCACATTGAGATTCGGTATCATTTCATCCGGGATCACATTAGGCGCGGAGAGATCGAGCTCAAGTATGTCAACACTCATGATAACCTTGCAGATATTTTCACGAAGCCCTTGGATGAAGCAAGATTTCGCGAGTTAAGGCATGAGCTAAATATCATTGATTCGAGCAATGTGACTTGAACCCTTGCACACCCCACCCCACTCAACTTGGTATCTAGCTTAGATGTAGGCACGGACATAGGGGGAGTGTTGTTCTCTCAATGAACTCTCCCTCCCCCCATTATGCATAAAACGATCAACTCTTTCACATTAGCCATTTGTGATGGTACTTGTGCTTCAAAGACGAGTTTTGGTCGTGGGTCCAAGGATAATTCTTCGCAGTGCCATACCAATTGACTCAAACATAGGTGGCTCCGGCCACCACCCTCTCCTGAGAGAGGCCAGAGCTTGCTCTGTTTCGTGTGGTTGTTTGTGTTTGAGTTGTTTCTGTTCTGTTGTGTGTGTTGCTGCGTCAGTCCTCTCGTTCTTTTGGCCTTGCTTTCCGTTTCTTTTTGAGCGTTAGTCGTTGGTCTAGAAGCTGTGCGGTTGCTGAAGCGGTACTACCGCTGGTGGCGAGCGGTACTACCGCCCTCCAGCGCGGTACTACCGCTCCCAGCGGTACTACCGCCCTCAAGAGCGGTACTACCGCTGTGAGGCGCGGGCTGGGGGTTATATCGGGGGCAGGGGGAGTTTCTTCTCCCCCATACCCATTCGCTCGCCCCCTTTCGCCATGTTCGTCTCTCTCTTCAGCAACCGGCGCTGCGGGAGGGCTCTGGCGGATCTCCCTCTCTGGGGCGCTCCTCTCCGTTTCCTTCGGTGGAATCAATCCCCACCTTGTCCTCTTGCCATGGATGCTAGTATTGCCCCCGCTCCCTGTTTCCTTTTGTCTAGATTTCCAATCTAGCGTTCTAGGGGCAATAGCAGTTGCATCTCTAGATTTTTGTCCAGATCTAGGCTTGAGTAGGATGGAGAATGCTTCTAGACTGTTTGGATTAGTGTTTGGTTGGAGTATTTTTGAATTTGGTAGGACGGTAGTACCGGATCTGACCATGGTAGTCGGAAACTGCTGTTTGCCCGCCTCGAGCGGCACTACCGCTCTCCCAGAGCGGTACTACCGCTTAGAGCGGTACTACCTCTCTCTCCAGAGCGGTACTACCGCTTGGAGCGGCACTACCGCTCAAGGGTCACGGTACTATCGCCCTCTACCAGGTTCCATTGTTCTCCTACCTCTCAGTGATCCTCTATGTTTGTGTTTGTGGCTTACGCTCGTTCTTTCTAGTTGTTTGCATGTTTGTGTGTGTGGTTCCAGGTGATGAGGTTCCTGAGCATCAGGCTCATCATGTCAACCCCGGTCGTGCCTCGTCCAAGCGCTACCACACCACTGAACCCACTGAGCCTGCCGGAGGATCTTCTAGTGCTCCACCTCCTCCTCAACTGCAGAAGAAGTCTGGAATCAAGCCAAATCCAAGCAAAACTGTGCCAGAAATGCCGCCCAAGGAGTTCTGGGCAAGGCGCCGCCGCAACCCGTATGAGGGCGACCAAGATCCCACTTTGGTCAACCGTCCGTTCTGGAACAGGTTCCAGTTTGCCATCTACTTTGATGTTCTCAAAGCCAAGAAGAATCTCTATGTCAACGTGCACTCCTCGACACCGAGCATATGGAGAAAGATCCTGACTACTTTGGTGAAGCTCTTCAGATGTGCACTCAGCTGAACATTCTTGGGATCATGCAATTCAACAAGGACTATGATGCTGATATTGTGGCCCAATTCTATGCCACGGTTCACCTTGGGACCGATGAGGACAGGACTCTGACTTGGATGACAAATGGCAAGTTGCTGTCAGTAAAGTGGAAAGCTTTCATGCAGTTGATTGGGGTGGAAGATCTAGGACTTGAGTCTTCTGTCGGCTTTCGCCCCCACCGTCGCACCAATGCCACTCACAAGCAAGCTCTGTGGCCCTACTGCACTCTGAGGATCAACCCTGAGACGAAGAAGGAGACCTATGAGCTGCCTGCCTATCTGGATATTCTTCACCGTATCTTCAGAGAGACTCTTTTCCCTCGCATCGGTAATCTGGACCAGGTTCACTCTTATCTCGTGGACATGCTTCTCTTCTGTCAGTGGGAGAAGGTGTAGAGCACCGAAGAGTCCTTGGATATCTCTCATGTTATGTGGTCTGAGCTGGTTTCTGCTATCTCCGAGCGCAAGTGCCCGATTTATGGTCCGTTCATTATGCTGCTCATTGAGAAGGCCTGGGATCGTGTCTATCCCAAGGTGGTGCTGGAGATTGGAGAGTTGGTTTCTCACGATGTCAAGCTTATGAGGAAGAAGGATAACCGGGGCACTCAGGCCCCTAGGACTGGAGTTCTGTCATCTGCTGCTGCCATGGAGACTGAGGAGGAGATTGGGGCTGAGGCTGAGGATGAAGATGATGACTACGTGCCTTCTGAGGCAGAGCCCTTGTGGGCCAAGAAGCTCAAGATCAAGGTGAATAAGCTATTTTGCATGGAGTCTCACGGTCAGTACATGACTCATGTGGCTGAGAAGAAGGCCCGAGGTCGCCACAAGGAGCTCATGCGTCATATGGGTGCTATTGTGATTAGTGGTTCTGAGGATCAGCTTACCGAGGAGGAGGAGTGGATTCAGATGCTGAGCACTTCCCGGCTGACGATGGTAGCGCAGATGATCCCGCTGAGATCTGATGGGTGTCCCTCGTTTGCCTTCACCTGGAGCCGTAGCAACACTCCCTCTCCTTTTTGGTGTCTCGATGCCAAAGGGGGAGAGAGTTTAGGGATTTGCGTTTTGTGTCTTCCGTCTTTTGTGTTTGTGCTTTCGCTTGTTGCTTTATTTGGTTTGTGTCTGTGAGACCTAAGTTCTGGTTCTGTCAGTAAGACCTAAGCTCGAGTCATATGGTGTGAGACATATGCTACCTTACCTTTCCATACCATTATCTATGTCTATCTAGCTTATGAGTTCCATGCTTATCCTGTTATATATATGTTGCTCTCATATCTTGCTTAGGTAGTTGGTCTCTAAAATGTAGGGGGAGCATTGATCCTGGCGTCTGTGCCATGCAGTCCAAAGCTCTTTTCTAAGAAGCAGACATCCAGGGGGAGCCTTTCTACATTTTAGGACGGTTGTGCTTTTGCGCTTATTCTATATCTATCATTTTGCGCAAATCCCGTATTGTCATCAGTCCACCAAAAAGGTGGAGAATGTAAGGGCATATTTATCCCCAATATATTTTTGTGATTCATGACAATGCTTGTGTGGACTAATCGTGTGCGTTTAGTTCTTTCAGAGATTCATCCATTGGCACGAGACGATTTCCTCCCCTCGGTGGTGTATTTCAAGACGGTGTAGCTCATTCGTTTCGTTGCTGGTGGACTAGTTTCGTAGGAGTCACCGTACTATCAAGAGGGGATCCGTTTTGGTAAGATTTGGGTGGAATCACACGTACACATCCTTATCACACCCGCCGTCTTTCCTTCCGCATCTCTGGAGCTGTCGTTTTCCCCTTACTATGCTTTGCTCTGGCCTAGCGGTAGTACCGCAACCACAGCGGTAGTACCGCCGAAACTCCCCAGCGGTAGTACCGCTCTCAGAGCGGTAGTACCGCTCTCCGAGCGGTAGTACCGCTTGGGGTTTTCGGCCGTAGTACAGCTGTGCATCTGGGCTACTTCCGCCTCGATTCTCGAACGAATTTTTTGTGTCGGGTACCGCCCTTCCCTAGCGGTAGTACCGCCCTGGGGTCAGGGCCCCGGGGTGCACGGCAATACTGCTGGGTCGAGCGGTAGTACCGCCTAGAGCGGTAGTACCGCTCTTCCCTAGCGGTAGTACCGCCCTGGGGTCAGGGCCCCGGGTAGCGCGGCAGTACCGCGGTCGAGCGGTAGTACCGCCATTCCTCAGCGGTAGTACCGCTCTGTGCGGGGCTGGTGAGTGGGATAACGGTTGGATTGCTCCTCCCACTATAAAAGGGGGTCTTCTTCCCCAAAGTTGACCAACCTCTTTCCCCCAAAGCTCCATTGTTGCTCCAAGCTCCATTTTCGCCCGATCTCTCTCCCTAGCCAATCAAACTTGTTGATTTTCTCGGGATTGGTTGAGAAGGCCCAGATCTACACTTCCACCAAGAGAAATTTGATTCCCCCCACTTATCCCTAGCGGATCTTGTTACTCTTGGGTGCTGAGCACCATAGACGGTTGAGGTCACCTCGAAGCCATACTCCATTGTGGTGAAGCTTCATGGTGTTGTTGGGAGCCTCCAAGTGTTGTGGAGATAGCCCCAATCTTGTTTGTAAAGGTCCCGTTGCCGCCTTCAAGGGCTCCAATAGTGGAATCACGACATCTCGCATTGTGTGAGGGCGTGAGGAGATTACAGTGTCCCTAGTGGCTTCTTGGGGAGCATTGTGCCTCCACACCGCTCTAACGGAGACGTACTTCCCCTTAAAAGGAAGGAACTTCGGTAACACATCCTCGTCTCCACCGGCTCCACTCTTGGTTATCTTGTCCCTTTACTTTTGCAAGCTTACTTGAGTTACTTCCATTGCTTGCTTGTGTGCCTATTGTCTTTGCATCATATAGGTTGTCCACGTAGTTGTACATCTAGCCAACCGATTTCATTGCAAGTTTTAATTTGTTAAAGAAGAGTCTAAAAATTGTTAGTTGCCTATTCACCCCCCTCTAGTCAACCATATCGATCCTTTCAACAGTATCCTGCGGAGTCCCATTTTGCGGTACGCCACACCCCTCCCCCCCGTTTCGACCGTTGCGCTGCAACACAAGTCCGTTTCGTCCGTTTTGTGGTAC
>NC_057801.1:98988513-98991190 GCF_018294505.1 Triticum aestivum
TTCGATCGTAGCGCTCCAACACAAGTCCGTTTTGTCCGTTTTGCGATACGCCACACCCCTCCCGATCAACAGGACCCCCGTTTCGACCGTAGGAGGTCCGTTTCGTCTGTTTTGCGGTACGCCACACCCCTCCCGATCAACAGGACCCTTGTTTCGACCGTAGGAGGTCCATTTCCTCCGTTTTGCGGCACGCCACACCCGTCCCGATCAACAGGAACCCGTTCCGAATGTAGGAGGCCGTTTCCTCCATTGTGCGGTACGCCAGGCCTCGTTTCCATCGCTTGTTCCGTCCAAGCCCTCCCGATGAACATGACCACGCATTCCGTTCCGACGCAGCCGGTTGGCTCCCACGCGTTCCGTTGCCTCCCGATGAACACGACGCATTCCTTTGCCTCCCCATGAACACGACGACGATGCTGTTTCTCCGTTCCGACCCAGCCATGTACGTATGCACGAGTAGGCGTTCGAGACCATGCCCGTATGTACGTACGTGGCCGTATTTTCTTTCTTGCACCCTCGCCGATGTACGTATGTGTACGTGCACGCCTCTACTACAACTAGTATGTACGTACACCTTCGCGACCAGAATGACAACGCTACGTACACTTCGACCAGGTGGGTCCTGACTGTTAGGCAGTTCCTTGCATGCGAAAATGTAGCTGGTGGGTCCCAGCAGTCAGAGGGCGAATCGTTTTTTTTTTGCCCGGACGCACTTCCTTTGCGTGCGAAGATGTAGCTGGTGGGTCCCAGCAGTCAGGGGGGAGAATCGTTTTTTTTTCGGGCGCACTTCCTTGCGTGCGAAGATGTAGCTGGTGGGTCCCAGCAATCAGGGGGGCGAATCGTTTTTTTTGCCCAGGCGCACTTCCTTGCGTGCGAAGGTTTAGCTAGTGGGTCCCAGTAGTCAGGGGGGAAATGCTTTTTTTGCGAAATATGGTGGCCTGTCCGGTGGGTCCCCGCTGTTAGGTGGAGGAATAATTATTTTGCGCGTAATAAAGAGGCACTTCCTTGCTGCGGCCGTGGACCCAGCTGTCAGCCTCTCCACGTACAGTCCACGTACGATGGAAGCTGTTCCTTGACCATGTTGACCATGCCGTGCCGAGAGCACCAGGGCGGTGGACGATGGCGAGGCCTAGGAAGGGGACGACACAGAGCCGGGGAAGACACGGAAGTGGATGCCCATGCGTAGAGGAGTACGAGGGTTCACTGGTTCGTTGCGGTGTGAGGCTGCCGTCGCCGCAGAATAACAGGGGGTGTGGGTGAGTAGAGGGATGGCATGGCCAGCGGTGGGAGTAGTAGGGGGCGATGAGGCCTCCACCGCATCGCAGCCGGCCACGAGAGGCAGGAACACGAGGCACGACCGATGCTGGTTTGGGTGGCTGGAGCAAGAAGACCAGAGGTTGAAGAAGCACTACGGCCGTTGGATGGACATCGTACGGTCACTGGAGCTAGAATCGTGCATATTGACTAAGTTAACAAAGCCCTCCATCCCCGTCAACTTAGTAGGCAAACAAGTCAGCCTGCCACTATACTGGGTCCTAGCTAACAGGGGGAGTATTCATTTTTTTGTGCGTAATAAGGAGGCACTTCCTTGCGTGCGAAGATATAGCTGGTGGGTCCGAGCTGTCAGCGGCGGTAAGTTTTTTTCGCGAAATACTGAGGCCCTTTCGGTGGGTCCCTGATGTCAGGTGGACGAATCATTATTTTGCGCGTAATAAGGAGGCATTTCCTTGCGTGCAGCCGTGGACCCAGCTGTTGGCCTCTCCACGTACAGTCCACTTCAGATGCATGTCGATCATTGACCACGTTGACCAGGCCGCGCTGAAAGCACCAGGGCGGTGGATGACGGTGAGGCCTAGGAAGGGAACAACACGGAGGCAGGGAAGACTCAGCAGTTGTTTCCCACACTGAGGGGATTACGACTGAACGAGGGTTTACTGGTTCGTCTGCCGTCGCCGGAGAATAACACCAGGTGTGGGTGAGTAGAGGGATGGCTAGGCCAGCGATGGGAGTATGGTGGGGAGGGGAGGCCTACGCGGTAGCACAGCCGGCCGCGGGGAGGAGGGAGCAGGCAGTCCCGCCGGCGCTTGTTTGAGCGGCTGGAGCAGGAAGAGCAGAGATTGAAGAAGCACGACGACCGTTGGATGGCCATCCAACAGTCACTGCTTGTGCGTCAACCTTTTTTTAGGAAAGCCTCAAATCTGTGGAAAACAGCATACATCCCATCTGCCATTATTTCTAATAATTTACAGCCCATTTGCTTATTCTTAAGGTTTTTTGGAGCCCATATTCTTTTTGTTAGCATTACAGCCCATATTGTGGCCACGGTTAAAAAATTATACGAAATTTTGCATATTTCAGTGCGGTCCGAACTGTTTTTAATCCCGATATTTCGACTCACATTCAAACTGATTTTAAAAATAAATGTATATCAATATAAAATCCAACAAATTCTCCACACATAAAAATTAATGTAATTTAAAATCTCAAAATGAAAAAAAGATATTTGAAACTAATTGCCGCTTTGATGTGTTTTAAAAATGTACAACCCATTTCTCATTACTGATGGGCCATTTTCTCGGCCAGCCGAATGAAAGCTCTCCTCGTCTTGAAAGATTTGCAACCCAACAGGCCTGACAAAGCGACTTACTTGACAAATCACAAAAAAACTGGGCTGTGA
>NC_057801.1:98991602-99006701 GCF_018294505.1 Triticum aestivum
CCCGTCAGGTGGGTCCCAGCAGTCAGGGGGCAAACGTTTTTTTCGCAAAATATGGTGGCCCGTCGAGTGGGTCCCCGCTGTCAGTTGGAGGAATCATTATTTTCCGTGTAATATGGAGGCACTTACTTGCTGCGGCCGTGGACCCAGCTAAGACTCTCCACGTACAGTATACTTCCGATGGAAGTCGTTCCTTGACCACGTTGACCTCGCTACGTTCCGTTGCATGCATGCGTCCATGGGCGTGGTGCGTCCCCACTGTCAGCCTCTCACGTACAGTCATCTTCCGATGACTCTCGGTTGTTAATCACGTTGACCACACCATGCTGAGCGCACCCAGACTGGAACGACCCGGAGATGAGGAAGACGGGGCAGTGGAGTCGCAGATGGAGAGGAGTGGGAAACTTCACTGGTTCGGGTGCGCGGCAGCACATCCGTGGTGCCGCCCATGGGAGATAGGAGCAAGAACAGAGGTTGAAGAAGAAGCACGGCTATTGGATTAACATCCAACGGTTCAGCTGGTAGAATCATTTGTTGATTAAGTTGACAAAGCCGTGCGTACACGTCCGCTTAGCAGGCCCACAAGTCAGTCACCAAATCTGACGGGTCCCAGCTGTCAACGGGATGAATATTTTTTTTGGCAAAACAAGAGGCACTTCCTTCCGTGCGAAGATACATCCGGTGGGTCCCAGTTGTCAGGTGGAGGAAACATTTTTTTCAGTTTAATAAGGAGGAACTTTCCTTGCGTGCGACCATGGACCTCGTGGGTCCCAGCCGTCAGGCTCTCCATGTACAGTCCTCTTCTGATGACTCTCATTTGTTGACCACGCCGCACCGAACACAGTGAGGCGGTGGACAGCGGTGAGGCCCCGAACGGGAACGACTCGGAGATGGGAAAACGCGGCAGTGGAGTCACAGATTGAGAGGAGGAGAAGGGTTATAACTGGTTCTATTGCAATTCATATCAAACTCAGATTCACAGGACACGTTCATATTCATAGCCAACATTCACTATCAACAACTCAAAAGATTCATATATACACAAGCTCATCATATCTATGAATCCAAATGATTTATAGATCACACGACAATATTCATACATAATTCACAAAAAGATTCAGATATACACATGTTCAGTATGTTTATGCATCCAAATGATTGAGATCACAACCAATATGATCCATGGACGAACTTTAATTACCTATGGTACAGACTGGTAAATGGTGTTCAATCAGAGGTACTTCTTGCTAAAATTAGTTCTTGTGCAAGTAAACTTTCGAGTACATTAGAGGCAGCACAGACAATCTGAACTTTGCTTGTAGGTTTATCCTCAAATAGTGGCCTCATGCCGACGGAGGTTTGAGCAACTTGGCCACTACTTTCATCCAACTAGTTTACTGGCTCATCTTGGTCCTGTATCTCGCCAAAATTGTACATTGCAGACGAGAAAGGAGGCGGTTGAGAAAATGAACCACCCAAATTTTTTGTGTAGTTCAACCGAAATGGAGCATCCTTGGCGTGCAGACTGATTAAGTCCCAAATGAATATACGCGTCAACCAACTTGTCTGGAATCTTTAGACTCCATGCCATATAGTTCGCTACCATATGTGCCGATAACCAAAAGGCAGAAGTTGGGACCAAAGACTGGATTGCGTTTTTTTGGGCTATGCACTAAGCAATATTTTTAGCGTTCACTCTCCTAATACTTGGAGTTTGACAATTGGTTGACGCCGGTTGATACTCGAATGAATATAGGCACTTCTTGTCAACATCGATGCTTGTCTGAGTGAACTTTGGAGTACATAGTAGTAGCATAAGTACCTGTCCATCTGTTCATTTTGTGCAGTTCTATTGAAATCACCCGATGTAATGATTTGCATGCGAGTTCAGGCTCCAAATTACTCCTTTATGAAATCGGCAAATAGTAGCACAATACAAAATTACCAATACATATGACAGGCACAATAATCAGGATAAAGACGAGTACAACCCTGTGTGAGGTAGCATATCAATTTCTATTTCCTTTGACCGGAAGCCGAGATAAGCCAAGCAACTGACAGCAAAGGAAGAAAGCAAGAGGAGATTAGCGACTGACAGGAAAGGACAGACGCTGTCGAGGCAATGAAGCACCCAATGTTTTTGTGCAGTTCCACCAAAATCGAGCATCCCTGTTGGCACATATATTGAGAGAGTGAGATTACTGTAATAGTGGGACTAGTTGATGAAACATACACTAACAAATAGAAGCACCCTCATTATCTTAATGGGTAAAGTTAGCAACATAGTAGTCTTTCTTAAAGAGAGGTATTAGTTTATTTAATCAGTGCCAATTAGCTCAACTCAACACTCAAAGCATTGCATTTATCATAGGTTGCAAAACTTAAAAGTGCAAAGATAATGGAGTTTCTCATGACAGTAGCACGATACAAATAGAGATGACATCAAACTAATATGGATGAAGGCCTTAGGCCTGTACGAACCTGAGAAAAAAAGCTAATTCATGTAGTCCCATAAGAGATGACAAAGCACTCACTGGAATCACACAATAGTATATATTTTTGTGCACTTCAAATGTATGATTGAAATCACTCTTGTTTACCAGTGGTGAGATTATATCGAAAGATTATCAAGAACTTCCAGCAGAGTTAAAGCACTGGCTGGGTTACAGGTCATTGTATTGTCTTGTGTAGTTCCACTAAAATGTATGATTGGCACAACATGATCCCTGATTGTACAAGTAGGAACAAGGTGATACCTTCATTAGCTTAGTGAGAAAGGATAGGAAGACATTAGCATATTACTCAGACAGTAGCATCAAATTCATGATGGACAATACGCAAAACATTGCCTCACTGAACCAATGGCAATAAATTGACATGCAAAACAATAGCACTATTATGTCATGACACTAATAATATTCCCTCCCTTCTCCACCACATGATTCACCTCCATAGACAAACATTCACACGTACATGATTCAACATAGGGTCCTACTAAAGATTTGTTTAACTCCAACAAGAAAATTAGGCAGTAATAAATTAGTGGTACTTAAGTGCTCCTAATTAATTAAGTGAGACAGTAGAAGTGGAAGGGCTCCCCGGAGGATCATCTCACATGTAAGGTAGTCATTGTCGGAGCCCTTGAATAGCCTCGATTGAGGCCTCTGGCTTCAGCAAGATCGCCTTGGCACTGTTTATTCTTTTTCTTCTTCCTCTTCATGCTATGTTTCTCTTTCTCCTCACCAGTTGATGAAACCAAGTACATGATTGGCCTTCTAATTTAGAATTGGTTTTGTTAGTGAGGGAGTACAAGTGTACTAGTAAAAAACAACATTATTTTCTCATGGCAGTCGGAAAATAGAGATGAACACATGCATTAAATATCATTCTTACCTAAAGGAAGGTTATGGCGCCAATATGGATGATGAGGATTGGAACACAGATCTCCCTTTGTGCAGTTCCACCAAAATGAACCAACTGTTCCATCTGACATTCCAGTTAAATAGCAGAAAAGTTACTTCTTTTAAGAAGAGTTTTGTGCAGTGCACCAAAAGGTGACAACAGCAACCAGGTGAATTGGATATCCCTGTTTGCACAAAAAGGCACAGAGGAAACAGTCAGAGTCTCAAACAATTACAGGCAAAAACATTTGGCTAAACTTGTCAGAGTCTCAAACAATTACAGGCAAAAATAGTGGCATGGCTTCATTTTTACCAGGGACATTATATTAAGAACAACTAAGGCTGTGTTCGGTTCACAGGTTTGGTGCAGGATTTTCGTAGGAACACAATTCCTACCTTATTCTTTCCCTTCCAACCGTTCGGAACACGGGAAAGGTGAATAGTGTTTCATAGGAAAGATGGTCTGGTAGTACTCATTCCATCGGATTAGAAACATCCACACGCTACTCATTTTTTGGGCAGAAGCCCGAGGCAGGCGCTCGCTGCCATGCTTTAGATAGGTTGCTGTGTTGTGTTTGCCGGAATAAAAAAAATCAACCTATGTGTGGTACGTGAGGTGAGGACAAGAGTAGTCACTGTGCAGCTGAATAAACAAATAGCATCTCATACTGCCAAGCATGCTACTCTAAAAAAAACAACTCTGTACATTTCGTAGTCCATCCGAACACATTCTCTTGAGAGTTTCCTCCGGTTCACTGTTCCATAGTTTTATACCTACATTCCTTTCCTATTCCTCTATTTTCATCAAGACCTATGTTTTCTGCCCCTTTATTCGGACCAGAGCCTAAATATTTGGTATAAGGGCATGTGACAGTGGGTGCACCAGCAGTACAGCACCATGTACGTAAACAGGGGCATAAAGTGGTGATTCATAGTTTGTTGCCCCGAGAAACAAACATCCAAGAAACATATCTGGGTTGGTCCCATTTTTGTTCACTCTAGCCACCTACTCCTATGTGTGGATAGCAAATCTAGTCCTGGTCATACCACTGTGTACAACATTACCCCTATATTTCCCTTTTCGACCAAGAGACCGGTTGGATGACCAGTCTGTACTACTTTCATCCCCTTTCCTTGCTGTTTGTACCAAGTCCGATGTACATACTAAATTCCCCCACCCCCGCTTTATTTCAATGACAAGTATTTTCGGACGGAGAGAGTACAAGATTCGACTCCATGAAGTAGCTTTGCCTCTAACAATAGAAAAAACAAATAGGTGACGTTGGACCATCCGACCGAGAGGGGCTGAGAGGTAGAAAATGATGCACATGCAGTGATGTAGCGAGCTGGGGAAATAGAGCTAAGGCGGTTTTAAACGAAGAAATACCTGAAGGTCGTCGGGATGTGGATAGGTTGGCGGCGGGAGGCCGTATCCGCCCACAGGCAACGACGAAGTGATTGGAGGATGTCCCGCGCCGGTGCTCGGCCAGAGATAACGGTGCGGCTGGCAGTGGTCTCCTCCCTCGCTGTCGACGATGGCCCAAACGCTGCCCCTCCTCCCCTTCATCGGCGGAGGGGGATATGTCCGGATATGTAACCAGCGGTGAGGATAGAAAGCCAGTGTTTTTTGAAGGGAGAAAGACAGGGTTACTACCCCTATCTTGTTTAGATCTGGAGAGGATGATAGTGTGTGAATAGAGCAGCCCTAGCAAGCAAGCGCGGAGGCTCCGGCCTATATATAAGTAGTGGGGTAGTTTTCCATTTTCACTCCATCAAAACAATAGTTTAAAATAGTGTACTATACTACATGCCAGGTCGCGTTTTTTTTAGTTGTTGATTGTTTTTTGAGATAGCTACCCGCTTGTTCCAAGTGGTGTTACAGTGTGCCAGGTCGCACTTTGTATCGTTCAAGTCTGGTAGTACTACATGTCCCTCCATTAAATGGACAACCACCCCCTCATAAAAATTGTGAATAAGCCCACGGCTAAAATTAGCGGAAACATGGGTTGCCCCAACATGCATTATTATTTATATTTTCTACTCCCTCCATTCCTAAATATAAGTCTTTTTTATTAGCCACACCTAAGACAAGAATTTTTTTATTAGCAGTGAACCCCACATGTCATAGACACAAAAAAATTGGCAAGATTCCTATAGGCAAGCCAAAGTGTGTCTAACAATTTGAGCAACTCAGGTTAGGCAAGTGTGGCAAGTGTGGGAAAAATAATGTGGCAACATAAGACAAACATAGTCACAATCCAAACAGCCCCGTGATTTTTGATGACATGCATGAAAATTTGGTTAGTTAAATTTATAGTCAAAATTTGGCAAGGTGCATCAAATCAACACATGCAAGTATCAAAATGAAAGTCACGGCATGCATGCATGTGTTGTACTCCCTCTGTTTCCAAATATAGGTCTTTTTAGAGATTGCAACAAGTGACTACTCCCTCCGTTCCTAAATGTAAGTCTTTTTAGGGATTCTACTACAAACTACATACGGATGTATATAGACATATTTTAGTGTAGATTCACACATTTTGTTTCGTATGTACTGTTCATAGTGAAATCTCTAAAAAGACTTATATTTTGGAACAGAGGGAGTACATACGAAGCAGAATATGTCTACTCCTACATAGGAAGTAGCCCATTTGAAATGTGTAAAAAGAGTTTTATCGAATGCAGTGCTTTGATGTGTCGCGTCAACTCGTACAAGCTCGAGAAATTTGATTACTACGACGCCCTCTCCCTCGCGGACTGAGCTCCGGTGCCTTAACTGCACCTGCCTTTGGCTGCATGACAGGTGGGCCAACCACCTGTTGGGCCCACCTGTCATGGACGCAAAGGCAGGAGCAGTAAGTAGAAGCTTTCGCTACACGCTATCCCTCCCGCACGAGGTGGACGGACATGCAGCAGTGGATTCGATACTATAGAAGTAGGAGTAACATCATTGTTCGTCTTCTCGAAGAGGCGAAGAGCCAAGTGCAAACCAAACGTGGCAGTTGCGAACGCTCGCGTGGTGCGGTTCCTTGGAGTACTAGCCAGGCTCTTGCATGAGACAAAATTGCTATTGTTTAACAATTAAACTCCATTATCCATTGGTTGATACTCATTCTGCATAGGTCCACGCGCTTAGCACCATTTCCTCTTGGGGTCACCAATGTTTATTTGCTAATTAATAGCATTCCATGCAATGAACTAGCCATTGCAAGTCATTAAAAGCATGCACACCTCTCATCTCTTATTGGTTGATACGTATATCAAGAAACAAGAAACAAGGTACAAGTTAATGCACTGCGCCTAAGTGTGTTGAGACTATTTGGTTTTCGTAAGATGACTTACACACCTGGACGGAGGGAGTAGTACAGACCTGTAAACCGGAAAGGAGTATTTGCCTTTCTAGAGATTTCAACAAGTGACTAGGCTTCGGCTCAAAAACAAACAAGTGACTAGACTACACTGTGTGAAGTACCCCCTCCCCTCCGGTTTATAGGGCTCAAATCTCAAATCTCATGAACCAAGGCATTTTGCGATTGGAGGAATGTATCTCGTACTTTACAAAACTACCCTAATTAAACTCATGCATTAATTACATAGTTCTTTTGTTTTCCTCTCCGCCTTGGTCGCGGTGCACAATATTGAGGCTAGCCATAGTGGGAGTAACTTAGGTAGTAACTTAACACATCCCAAGAAAATTTTGCTTATGTGGAAAGTATTTAATGAGGAAAGAGGCGCTTGTGGTAACATAATATGTTACTGTAACATAGCGCTTTCCGAGGCAAAATGAGTCTATGAGATAATAAATGAAGCAATCTATGATACTACTACTATGTTAGTACTTTGCACTATGGAGGTAGTAACTACACTAGTGTCATATGCATGACACTAGTCTAAGTTACTCCCCACTATGACCAGCCTGAGAGAGTGCTTTGATATGTTTTAGTCTCATGACTAAAAGCAGTGGGACTAAAACTTGTTAGCCTCATCCATGCTTGGATCCAAATACTAAAGAGACTAAAATCAAGTTAATGACATTTCAAAGCATCCGGGCCCGCGTGCCATCCACAAAATCACAGCGAGGTGCTACAGTCGAGACTCACCCGTCACCTCGGTGTGGCTGTCATGACCCATCATATCACAAAACCCACACCTTTACCAGTAGTGGTAAGGTGTTCTCCAAGTTGGACTGGACGAAGCAACCATCATTTCATTGGAACACTCGTTCAGGCCCTTTCTTCCCTTTCTTGAAGAAAACCTCACTCCAGGCTACTCACTTATGCCATTTTTCTTCTCTACAGATGAAGGAAAGGTGGGCGAATCAGTTATGCTGCTATATTTTCTTTCCAATAATCTTCTTTTTGCGAAGCACCGACCGATTCTCACATCCTATTCTTTTCCCATTTTCATTGTGATTGTGGTTTCCTTTCGATTGCTTTTTGTTTGTCAGTTCATTGATGGATCCTGGAGCACTAGGCAAAGACTTGCCGGCGGACAACCCACTGGAGATGCGATCTCCAGGAAGCGAGCACCGACCAACGAGTTGACCATGTTGGCGGGCCAACCCATGGAGACGAAGAACTCCAAGAAACAAGCACTGGCCAAAGAGTTGAGGACGTTGGCGGACGAACTCCTCAAAGAAAGTTGGAAGAACAGCAAGGGCCCAACCGTGCCTACCCTAGGAGGTCTGATTGCCACCTATGTGGGGCTCAATACCGAGTTTGAGGAGGTAGTTGCCGTTGAGAAGCAATATTCCCCTAGCAAGGTGATGGCCCCCATCGAGGACGAGGAGATGGACCGCGGAGGGATGAGATCCCCCGGTGAGCTGCACAAGGTAAAAAATAATGGCTTATTACCATAGTTGTGGTTTTTGATTATTTGCAATGTGCTTGCTTTTCGATTATTTGCAATGTGCTTGCTAATATGTTAGTGTTGTGCAGGTGCCGGTGGTTGTCCTTGATGATTCCGATGTCGTGGCCCGTCCTGTTGGCATCACCCCGGAGATCGATTCCGATGCCGCTATCCATCCTGTGGACATCGCCCCAGAGATCGATTCCGATGTCACGGTCAGTCCTGTGGACATCGCCCCAGAAATCGATTCCCATGCCGCTGTTCGTGCTGTGGTCATTGCCCGAGAGATCGATGACAAGAAATAGTTGGTCGCGCTAATCCTTCAGGGTAGTTTGCATTTCCCTGTGTTTAATTACCAGAACAATGTGTGTTATCAAACCATCTTAGGGCTAGTTCACTGTCATGTGTGGGCGGATCTTGCTACTTTTGTTTGATAGTGAATCATGGGATGAATCATGCGAACCCTCTCCGAGTTATGGAAACAGATGTATCCTCACTAGCTTTTGATGTAATATATGGCATGCTTAGATGTAAGTTTGAACCGTTTATCATATCAGCAGGGCTTGTTTGATGATTCTTGGTGTTAGTAGGCTAGTTACTGTGTGAGCTATAGTACTTGCAAAACAGTCACCAAAGAGAAACGTTGGGGCTGATGAGCTTGTGGTACGTTTATACTTATCCCTCGTCGATCGACCAATAGCCCTAGGTCCTAAAATTGTAGGCTTAGTGATCGATCAGACAATAGTCGACATACATTCAGGCCTCATTTGGTTCATAGTGTAGGAAAATCGTAGCAAAAGTATAGAGAACGTGCAACACAAAATCATAGAAATGTAGAGATGTACTCCCTCCGTTCCAAAATAGATGACCTAGGCGGGCTAGTTTGGCCTAGTGGGTTTCAGTGATATGATGTGGTATAGTGCCGTCCAGTCTTCGCGTGTGGTAGCAGTATTGTTGGTACAGTAAGTTTTCTTGAAGAAGCGGAATTCAACGAAGTCATGATGGTTCCTTCGTCCGGACAACTTACGGTGGGAAAGGTTGGGCCTGCGATACGACCGGGGTAGACCAGGATAATTTTTTGCATGGAAGGTGGACCAAGATGGTCGACGTCCCACATGTCGACGAATGAAAGTATTCTTGCCGATATAGAGGACGAGCAACAAGTATTCATTGTTTATTTTTGAGGAAAGCTATTGTCTCCACTGTTACTCCTTGACTTTGTCAATGCCTCTCTCTCCTCCACATAAGCGAGGACTACTTGCTACGCATGCAACGGGCAGCTGGCGTCTTGAGGGGCCAGGGCGGTGAGAGCGGGCTCCGGAAACGGTCCGGACTCCATCATGGCCCACCTCACATTATCACCATATATTTCTTGGAGTCCGTGCGTGGCGGGCGGGCGATCTCTTCTCCCTCCCCCGTTTCTCTCTTATCAGTCGACGCCCACCGAGCGATTAGATTTCGGCTATTGACGGTTTATTCAATTATGGTCCCACATGTCAGTGCAATTGCAAGACAACGCGTGTCCCCTTTGGTGAGCGGCGTGCGAGTCGTAAGTGTGCCGCCTTTTCCTTTAGAACTTGCGAAGCGTAACATTTTCGCGCGATTGATTGATAGAAATCCAGAACAAAATGACGAGGGCGGTGCTTTCCCATTCGTTAGGCAGGCTAGTTTGAGTGATATGACGTGCTACAGTGCCGTCCACTTGCTCCATTTTTATGTAAGCAAGAGTTTACACTCGTACGCGGGAGGAGTGCGAAACACCGCGGATCTGATTTTGATCGAGGGATAACTGTTCCCTGCCAAATAATGGAGGATTGTTAGCAATTATAGCATGATAGTTAGGGCATCTCCAGTGATGGCCAACAAATTTACACCGGCATCTGTCGGAGGACACTGATGGATGCCATCCGATGCTGCCCGCATACCTTTCGACAACTATATGAACTAACCGGACGAAATTCGTGCAAAGAAAGCAAATTTCAAATTAACCGGATGAAATGAACCGGATGAAATTCATTACATTTCAAAAACTTTTCCTACAAACTGGACGAAATTCATTACATATTTGGCACAAACCATACTAAACCTACTATAAACCTAATTTAAACGATCGCCGGCGCCCGACCACCAAGTCCGGCCAAGAACCCGAGAAAGCCGGCCATTGCCTTTGCCTCCTCCTCATCCGCCTCAATAACCTCCTCCTCTGGCCGGAGCACAAGGTTATGAAGATTTCCGCCTCCACATCACCGTCAAGCGGCTAATCGGCCGCCGATGTTTACCCCACCAAGATTGGCGTCGTCTGAGTGGAGTAGTGGTGGCCTTCCCGGGACCAGAGCGGCGGCGACCTACCGTGTACTACTCTTCCTCGCTGCCGGTTGCACCCGCGCACGCGCGCCGGCTTCGTGGTCGTGGCAGCGGACGGCGGCCCGGGGGGTGCCGGCGACTCCTTTGTTTGCTCCTGCGACAGTACGTCGAAGAGAGCTTTGGAGCACGCCCGGAGCGGAGCCGCTGATATCCCTCGTCTGCTCCTGCGACAGTACATCCAAGAGAGCTTCGAAGCGCCACGAGGCCATGGTTGAAGTGGTGCCGACAGAAGGAAAGGACCGGAGGAGAATAAGTGTTGGTCTTTGGCTATGGCTGGGAGCTGGGGCTCAAGTTAATATATCGGGCGAAT
The DNA here is from genome assembly GCF_018294505.1 of Triticum aestivum. NCBI lineage: Eukaryota > Viridiplantae > Streptophyta > Magnoliopsida > Poales > Poaceae > Triticum > Triticum aestivum. The sequence goes on from NC_057801.1 coordinate 99,002,523, forward strand.
GGCAATGAGCCGCGACAGACAGTTGGACAACTGGCATCGCAGTAGCTTCGTCGGGCGTGAATGCGGACGCTGGTTCAGTGACTTAACTACAGATGCGTTTGGGTGTCTGACATGTGGGCCCAACGGGCGTATGGCCCGCATGTCAGTGACACACCAATTGCACCTGCAGTTAAGTCCAGTGAATGCGGCATTGACATTCTGGAGAGTCGGTGACAGATTCAGGCGCATGCAGACTGTTTGACTGGTCAACCATACAAATACGGAGCTATGCGATGAGCTAGCGACCGTATAATCACCATATCTCGTATACAATGATCAGAATGAGCTATCAAGACAAGTTCGATGACCGCCAATGCTTTTTACTCGGTAATAAATGACCAGGATTGAAGGGGAATCCTAATTTGCTTCGTCTTCTGTCCTTGAGCTCTTGACAAACAAATGCACTATACGGTTGTCCGGCCACTCCACCCCAGAGCTCTCACCAAGCATCGTTCATGCCACCACGCCGCACACTAACCAGTAAGGCATCGATGGCATCCCGCCGTGCCGAGTTCCTCGCTGCCCACGAACGCACACAAAATGGTAGGGAAGCGATGGTAACCCGCCGTGCCGAGTTCATCGCCGCTCGCGACCTCACAACTATGTGGGAGGAATTTGAAGATGCCAAGGCCGAATGGGCGGTAGAGCAAGAGGCGGCCAAAGCCACACAGAGGGAGCGGAAAAGTCAGAAAGGACTCAAGAAGAGAGAGGCCCGCCGCCGCAAGAAAGAAAAAGATGCACGCGCTGCTGCGGAGAGGTCGGCGGAGATCCAAGCACGGTGGGGTGTCGCCGACAAAGCCGGGAAGGAGAATGACGGCGTTTGGCCAGCATGTGAGAAGTAGTAGTACTAGTAGTTAGTGTGTGTGTCTGTGTCTGACTACGAGCATGTACCAGTACTACTAGTTACTACTGTAGTTTTTAGAGCAAATTACCAGTACATTAGCCTAGACTAAGTGGAAAAATTCCTATCCTATGCATCAAAGGGCATCTCTTTCTCTATAGGAATTGAGATGCATGTCATCTCACTTCCTATGATTTTCATATTCCTATCCTATGAACGAAAGGAGGCCTCTGTTGGAGTAAATACTGTAGCTAGCAGTACTGCTGGTATAGTAGTTTTCTTCAAGAAGCGGAATTCAACGAAGTCATGATGGTTCCTTCGTCTGAGCAACTTCAAAGTGGGAAGTGGGCCTGTGATTTGACGGCTCACTATTCATTGTTACGGCGGCGCGACGACCTGGGTGAGTCTCCCTTGGAGTTCTGCTTGCCTGGCAAGTGGACCAGGATGGTCGACGTCCCACATGTTGGCAAACGGAAGTATTCTTTCCGATATCGAGGAGCAAGGAAATCGCGTGGTATAGTATCACTGCTGATTGGTTCGCAAAAAAAATAGTATCACTGCCGATTTATAATTATTTTTTATTTCTGATGAATGATAGCGTTTCAACTCTTTCGATGAAGGGTGCCAAACACGGCACGTGCTGGATGTCCCACATGTCAGCGAAAGGAGTGGGACATGAACAACGTGGTAGAGCCTGGCATAAAAAAACAGCGTGGTAGAGCGTCTCCACTTCTTCCACTTCTGGGTCGGAGACCACACGTAGTAGTACTTAGCTGTATGAACGATACAAAGTGCGACCTGGAGAGAAAGACACGTCTAGTTGGAAGGTCTCAGGGCATACACGTAAACAAATATAAAAGTTAATACGTGCCTCCAACTAATATAGTAGTAGTAGAGTACTTAGACACGTACTCCATAACATCACCGTGCATTGCACATACAACATTTAGTGGTAGTACGTAGTAAGAGACAAATGCCACCCAAGAGTTCCCTTCTCGACCTACTTTTGGGTGTTTGGTAGAGTGTATGGAGGGTGCATGAGTCCACACTAGTTTAGCACAAATACACTGGAAGCATGCATGAAGAGAGCATGCATGAAGAGGGGTTTTGAGTTGAGCATGCATGAAGAGGGAACAACTATGCTGAGGCGAGAACGCAACCAAACACACCCTGTATGCCATGCATGTTCATACCATTTGTGCCTTTCTACTTCACTTACTGCGCTACATTACTCAGGTTCGTACGTCCACTCCTGGGTACATGTCCGTCTCGTAGTTCCAGTGCCATGTGTTCTTCATATAGATGGAACAATCGTTGCATAACACGTGCGCCTTGATACTAGATGTCTCGCGTGTTGGCAAAAGGATGAACAAAGCTCACGTAAAAAATAGAGTGGAAGAACATAGATTCCGGACGACCGAGAAGGAGCAAGGAACCTCGTGGTGGAGCGTCTGCACTCATAATATTTAATATTATTCAGCGATATAAAATTAACCAATCATCTCCACAGTGGACTGGAAGAGTACGAAACACGGCAGCGTAGTGCAGTTACATCATACTAGTACATGGCTAACCCACGCTATCACCATATTTCTTGGCTTCCGTGCTGCACCTATCTCTAGTAATCCAGGAGCCTGTATCGCTTCTCCCTCCTCATCTCTATCAAAGTGCGGCGGGCTGGCGTTTCTGCCATCTATTGAGGTTGGTTAACTATCACATGTTAGCGACATGCCAAGAGCATTCTAAAAAAAATTCCTTTCACGTTCCGTTTTCAAAAAGAAAAAGATCCTTTCACGTACGAATTTGCCAGTATGCTTTGAGCAACATGCATGTCCTATACTGCTCCTGTTTGATACTCTAACTTAGCTAGAGGTTAGACTAACTCATGACTAACCCTGAACTAACTGTAGCCAAAGAGGTGTTTGGGTGACAGGGTTAGATTGACAATATATGCACTTCATGGAGAGAGAAAAGTGATTTCTCAGTGGTCCCAATGAGAACTATCTCCAGTTAGCACCTCTTGGGTGGGATAGTTTTTTTGGTGGGTTCGGTGCAACTTGCTCCAATTTAAACCCTCATGCTTGGATACTTTAGGGCTATTTGAGCCCCAACTAGCTCAAACTAACTCTAACCCATGGATCCAAATAGGGCCTATGGCCAGTCTCAATGCGGAGCAGTCGCGTGCACCGGGAAGCGGCGCTCTCTCGGCCGTCGTGCCACTTCAAAGCCGGCGCCAGTGAGAGGTCGCCTCCGCTCTGGCTGGGCATTAATGCGGCACTGACGCTCGAGGCAACGCTGACCGTTTCACGCAGGAAGCGCGCTGGCAAGGGAGTATAGGTTTTGAACCGTTTCAGGTGTAGTAGTAATGGTAGTTTGCACAACTACTCAACTATTGCACAGAGTTTCCTAGGAAATTCTGGTAAAACACGTTACTCCATGGCCCGCTTCCCTTCTCCTTCCTGCTCGTGATTTACGTGGCCATGTTAACGTGGTTGTGTCAAAAAAATGTCACTTCCTGCTCGTGATTTGTGTTATATAATTACAAGCAAGATTCTCGTGCATTGCATGGAACATCAATATGCATTTTTTTTACAAAACACCTGTTGTGATTGACCCATGCAGAAGTAATCCCATGTGTAAAAACTAATGATATCTCGAGAATTTTATCGAAAAATTGGTATCTCGAGAATGTTATCGAAAAAATGGAAGATGAGAGATAAGGCGAGGAGGAGTGGAGCATGGTGGTGACTGGTGGTCGGAATGTGCGGAGGCATGGGGATGGACGGCGCCGGCAGGCAGCAGCGGCCACCATGCATGCTAGATTGTTCCAGAGACTCATTCTTTTTTTAGTTACTGAGCAATGAGGTTGCTGGAGATAATGATGTGGAGAGAGGTGCGGGTATCTTTTCTAAAATTATCATAGTTTGCTTCCTATCCGTCAGATATAGATCATACGGTCTGTATTACAAGATGGCAGGCACACCATCATCGCCAACTCATTTTTTTATAAGGGTATACAGATGATAAGTTTGCTGACTACTAAAGTAAAGTGGAATCTGTCCATGTTATGCAAGTAAATAAAGGTGATTGTTTATCATACGGGTAAGGTTGGACGAAGGGTGGTAGGAACAAATGCTCCGCCTAGAGCATGTGTGTGTGTGAGATGGAGTCTTAGTGTGTGTGGTGTGTGTGTGTTAGAGAGAGAGAGAGAGGAGAGAGAGAGAGATGGAGTCTTAGTTTGTGTGTGTGTGTGTGAGAGAGAGAGAGATGGAGTCTAAGTGTGTGGGTGTGGGGGCGTG
>NC_057801.1:99006978-99010389 GCF_018294505.1 Triticum aestivum
AGGGGGGGTGCGTGCGTGCGTGCGCGCGCGCGCGCGCGTGTGTGTGTGTCCCGGGGTCCTCTGTGGCGGATGTAATTTAAGTGTGCATGGCTTCATCATAGAGAGGTGATGTGTATGGCAGAGGCCACCAACGATGGGGTGCGAGAGAGAAAATGCCCATAGGAGGAAGAGAAGGTGCGTGCACGTGAGAGGATCAACATCGAGAGAACGTGTTTGTTCAAGAGACACCACGGAAGACTACTATATATCAATGGTGCATGTAGGCGGGAATTAAACAAAGGGATGGTCTTATTGGTTTCGGGGATATAGGGGAAGAGTGAGAGGCGCACGGGGCAGGGGGGGAGGGTAGCCAGAAGGATATTGTTAAGTGTGAGTTTGTGTTTTGCCCATCCAGGCGGAAGTTATGTGCACAAAAGAGGAGAACAATTCGATGTGGCGTTAGGATTGAGGGTAATTAACTACGTATGGAGACATAGAGACCTTGAACATGCATGTGTGAGAGGTATACATGTATACGTGGGATGTGTGTGTGTGTGCGCGCGCGCATGATCGACATAAAAGAAAGAAGACATAAGTCCTAAGATCAACGACATGGGAGAGACGGATCGGTATGACAATATGCATGCATGTGAGAATGCAGGGAAGAAGGCCCGACAATTGAGCATGTGTTTTTGTCTTTAAGAGATAGTGGCGTGGGATGGAGCATGCATCTATGGGGAGCAGAGGGGGTGAGTCGCAACGATTGTGCAAAAGAGATCAACCTATAAATGCATATGTATGGATAGACATATATAGTGTGGGTGATAGGAATTAAGACTCCGTGCGAGAAAGAAATGTTGACGGAGAAACTACAGATAGATACAGAGATGGAGATGCTAGCTAGAGAGACATCCGTTAGTTTGGGTGTCGGAGATGACCGTCGGGTGGTTCAAAGGGTGAAGTTATTTATGTGTGTGAGAGGGCACTTGACTGCATGCATGTAGAGAGAAACATATGTAGTGTGCGTGATAGGAATCAAGAGTGAGGGCGAGAAAGAAGGTTGATGGAGAAACAGATAAATAGAAAGATAAAGATGCTAGCTAGCATGCGCTAGAGATAGGAGTCGAGTGGATCAGAAGGTTGGGTTATGTGTGTGGGTGTGAGAGAGATAGAGAGAGGTTGCATGTGAGTCACATACAAACAAATATCAGAGAGAAATGAGATCCAGAGAGATGGAGTTTTGTGTATGCGAGAGAGAAAGATATTTCACAATGAGAGTGATAGCTAGAGAGACATACGAGGGAACGCAAGGTATCTCTAGGGAGAGAGGGTGTATTTGAGCGACATACAAGAGAACAATGGAGAAATATGAGACCCTGGGAGACAGAGTTTGTGTTTGTGTGTGAGAAAGAGATATTGAAGAGGAAGAGTCGTAGGTTCTCATATGTAAGGAGCGAAAGACATCTCTGTATGAGGGGTGTGCGAGTGGCACACATGGGAATAGTTGAGAGAAATGAGACCCCGGGAGACAAAGTTTTGTGTTTGTGTGAGAGAAAGAGATTCCACATGGAGAATCATAGCTAGAGACACACAGCAGGGAGCGAGATATACTTAGAGAGAGAGAGATAGAGTGATGAAGGTCGATGGAGATAGTACCATCAGTGTGTTACGAAGATAAAAGATCATTTTCGACATACAGGTAGCACGAGAGATGCCTGAGAGACGATGAATGCGTATAGGTCCAGAGAGATAGTCCTATATAAGCATGAGTGATAGCTATATGAGACGCATATCTGGATTAAAGGGGATTCAAATATTTAAACTGGAGATCACGACATCGATAATATCATAACGCAAATTGGTGTATCAAACATGCATATTCATTTGAATTTGGGCACACGTGTAATGTTATATAGTTTATCAATATTCGTGATCCATAGATTCTTCAATTACAAACAATGCATGGTTTATATGCAATTAGTGTCTAAACGGGATTGCACTATATGTTGCGGGTGTAAAACACATTATACATGTTTGAGAAGTTAAAAAAAACCCGCATGAAACACACATTAACTGGAGACAGTTAGCGAGGAATGCATACATTTGATTTCAACATAAAGTGGTTACAAATATTTGAAAATCCAAATTGATGGATACAACCTTACGAATCTGAGATCATGACATTTGTAAACCATATTTTGTATAAATGGTGTTGTGCTTTTTTGAAAGTATATATGTAAAAAAATGATGTATATAGAATGTAATTCCAATTGAAAATGGATCCCGCCCAAAAAAATAGTAGAATACAAACGGGATTCGAATTGAGTTGAAATGGTAAACGTGCACTGTGCAAAATTTGAACGAAGCAGGGAATGTCGCAGTAACCGCCCGAAACCAAAATCTGCGAGATGGAAATCACTACTGCCTATCCCAACCGCGCAAAGCCTATCTGCTGGATTTCTATAGGTTTCGATAGGGGTAGGTTTGTAATTTCACCCAAACGTGACGTAACCGCCTCTCACCCGGATTCATACACGGTGGGCGCCAAAACATAGTGTGCCCTCGGCCGAAATCGACTCCCTCCCCGATTCATATTCATACACGCTGGGCGCCAAAAACAAACTCTCGTTGGCAAATATTCGGTGTATGCGAGATTACCATCCTATCCCCAACCGACTAATGTTGCTGTGATGTAGAAGAAATTTGAAACGAGGGCTAAGCTTGTAAATTTCCACGCATTTGAGACAAGCGCGCCCTAACTACATGGTTCCCCCCTTCCTCTCTACCTCCCTTTTCCCCATTCGTATTCCGTGGGCACCAGAACATCCTCTCCACACCACCCTCCTTCGTCCGCCGCTGTCCGCCACCCCATCCACCGCCGTCCTCCTCCACCATGCCGGAGCTGATACCCCGACGCCGCCGTCCATTACAAGAGATCGACCTCTCTCATCCACGCCTTCGGACCGGGATCCTTGCATCGCGTCCTCTCGCTTCATCCCTGTCGTTGTCCACCTTGCCGGCGCCGCTCCTACGACCGTCTCGTCCACCGCGCCCCGCCGCCACTGTCTACCCTCCTAGATCTTCTTCCACGCCGCCGACAGCCATCCCTACCGCAGCACCGTCAAATTCTCACCAGATGCGTACACGGCGCCGCACCAGAGGCGGTACTCTTTTGTATCTGCTCAACTTATTTATCGTAGCAAGAAAATAGATCGCCACTGCTTTACTCTGATTTCTTGTCTTGGTTGCGAAGTTGCCTTTGTCCGGTTTGCACCTTCAGATCCGCCATGGCACGCTCAACACTATACTCCCAATGCTTATGGTTTTCCCCTTTTATATTCCACACTAGTTAAATCACAGTAGACTAAATTTCAAAATTGGGTCAGTCGATTTTTCAGAGCTCGCCGGAGTTCACCGGTGCGAACGAAGGGG
>NC_057801.1:99010566-99011831 GCF_018294505.1 Triticum aestivum
TCCACACTAGTTAAATCACAGTAGACTAAATTTCAAAATTGGGTCAGTCGGTTTTTCAGAGCTTGCCGGAGTTCACCGGTGCGATCCAAGGGGCTCAGGTGGTTGTGGGGCCTCGCTGAACGAAGAAAACTCGACGCGGGTGGGGGGTGGGGGTGGCGGAGGAACACAGGCGGTGGGGCGGCCTGTGCGGTGTTTTGTATGGCAAGAATCACAGACGAGGAAGAAGAAGGGTTAGGAGACATAGGATCTTCATCCAACCACCTGAAATGGTCGAGAGACAGCTGGGAGTTGCATTCTTAATGCGCTCTGGTTCATCATGTGTGGGCACTGCGCAACCAACATTTATTATCCAAAATCTGCTTGCTCTTCTTTACCATGTTCGATAGTGCTGGCCTGTACGTGATCGATAGGCTTTCAATTACTAGCGGCAATACAACACCATATTTTCAAGCCAGTTCCACTTTCCCGATTTATATATCATGGTTATGGTGTACCCCTGTTATGTACACTATGATCTGCCTAGTTGCTGTGTGCTCTTGTTATCATGGTTTGGCAATAAACTATCTATACAGTATATTATGAACCTATCATCTGCCAGCTATCCTTACTTCTGGAGCCTATTTTTTGTGTACTTGTGCCAGATTATATAAATGCACGCACGATATTACAGCACACATGAGCTCTCTCATCAGAATCCAGTGATAGCACATCAGTGAATATCTTCCTGTCCAACTTACGTGTAAGTGCTATTATTCATGGTTATTATTTTCCTATTTTCTGCTGATTGAACACATTAATGATTTACATTACATTGTTGTAACTAGGTGAGGGTCAATCTGGATAGTCATGACGAGCAAAGCTTGCTTGTGCTCTTCAAGGAAGCATTGCAGCAGTATCGGTGTTACCCGAGGAAATCACACTTTGATGGCAAGTCTATAAACGAATTTCCGGTGAAGTCTCATGTGCTAAATTTAGAAGACATTGAATGGAAAAACCTTGTTATGCACTGGCACTAGTAGAAAAAGGGCCTACAGTCCCGGTTGGTGAGGGCCTTTAGTCCCGGTTCATGAACCGGGACTAAAGGTTCGGTACTAATGCCCTGACCCTTTAGTCCCGGTTCAATCCAGAACCGGGACAGATGGGCCTCCACGTGGCCTGTCGCTGAGCCCAGGCAGGAGGGCCTTTGGTCCCGGTTGGTGGTACCAACCGGGACCAATAGGCATCCACGCGTCAGCATTTCTGTGGCTGGGGTTTTTTTTTGAAAA
>NC_057801.1:99011841-99016758 GCF_018294505.1 Triticum aestivum
TCTCTTTTGTCCGTGCTTGGTCGACGCTACGTACCATACATACATACGTATAGAGAGGACTAGCTAGACACGCTAGCTAGCTAGTAAGCAAATAGAAGATCGTCATGAACATATATGCATACAGAGAGAAGTGATATCGACCACCTCTCCTTCTCCGAGAGATTGGTCGAACAAACAAGTTCTCGTATATCTATCCGACACTACCGGCTACATATATACAATAATTATCTTTTACAAATATATAATCTCCTAAAATACGGACGCGTGGTCCACATAGTATTCTCCGTCTTCAGCGATCACGTGGTCAAGAAAGAATGCCGCCAATTCCTCTTGAATTGCTCGCATGCGATCTGGTGCTAGGAGTTCATCCCGCATCCGAAACATCTAATTTTAAGAAGGGGGTCAATACATATATATATATATGAATGAATGAATGAAACTCAACACAAATGATGGTAATAAAATAAAATTGTGAATATTGTTATTTACGCACTTCATATTGTTTGTCGGAGTAGCCCCGCTCACAGGTCGTGTGGCGGATGGACTCGCAAATGTAGTATCCACAGAAATCATTCCCTTGTTCCTGCCACAACCACTTTACAAGAAATAGAGGTCAATCAAACTGATAATTAGCAAGCATGCTAAATGGTATTGATGAAACTAGCGCTTGAATCACTAGGAGATGCCTGGAATATGCTACTATATAGTACTTACTTTCGGGTGCCTAAATTGCAGCTTCTTCAGTAGTCCCGGAGCTTTTTTGGTGAATTTTCTCCAAGCCCTGCCATACAAAGAAAACAATTACTTGATATCAGAAATGAACAAAGTTGCTGATATGGTGGATAATGATCGATTTAACTTACTTCTCGAGCATTTCAGTCATGTTCGCATACTCCTTGGGATCTTTTCGCTTGGAGTCTAAGACAGTTACTACTCCCTTCTCAAGCTTAATCTCTAGGAGAATATAGTGGTAGCTGCGCACACATGCATAACTCATCAATATTACATTACTATAACCTGGACTAATAAGGAAACCGAATATGCCACAAGACAGTAACACTCACTTGAAGTTGTAAGGAAAGAGTATTATATCTTTGTGTTCATTTATTTCCAACGATCGTAGCAAGTTGGCCTCGGTTTCTTGGGCACGATATTGAACCTCAGTTGCATCTATGAGATACGTGTTAATGAACCCAATATCTCCCACTTGTCTTTTCTTCAATTCGGCGATCTTCAATCTGCATAATATAGTGAGGATAATTATAAATACATGCAAATGAAAGGGCTGAGTTATATAGAGAGACTTAATGACGGAAGTAGTACTACTTACAGACAGTAGGAGGTGACCGTTGCTTTATCGATGGCCAATTGATTGAAAAACTGATAGAACTCCTCAACTGGAATAGGCAACAGTTCAATTCCAAGGAGGTCATGCTACTTTTTAACTCTGACATACAAAGTACTCCTCCCCTCAGACTCTTTGCAGGTTTTCATGTACCAATCATGCAATCTTCGCATCATCGTTGATAGAGAACTTTCATCTTTGACGAGAGGCTTCCCGTACTCGTATCTTTGTATCTTCACCTCCAAGATATCATAATGTACATCGTCGGGCAGGTAATCTGCAGGATTGCCATAACCGAGCACCATCCTCGGATCGACGATGTCACTAGCAGGCACCTTGAGCGGGGGGCACGATTGCTTCGCTTGTTCGCCGAGCTGGGCAATTTGCTTCCCAGCTCGTCGTTCTTTCATCCTTTGATCACTTTTAGTACTTCCCGACCTCTCCGCTTCAGCAAATGCCTTTCCAATAATGCGCTCATAGTTGCCTTTCCGCGGAGACTTGGGTGGTTTTGTCAGGGCAGCCAGAGTGCGCTTCCCTTTCACCGGATCTACCTTCTCCTCCGGAGGTGGATGTCTCTTTGCTTTCAACCCTTGAAACCAGTCGTCCACTACGGTCTGCGCGATCTTCGCGTTTTCCTCCTTGCTCCTCTCGTACGGTAACTTCTCTGGAGTCTTCAGAGAAGGACCGAATCTGTATCTCCTCCCGCCTTTGGCTGTACTGCTAGACGCCGGCAGAGTAGACGGAGCGGATGTCTTCTTTCCTTGCTTACGAGGTGGAGGAGAAGGACTGCGATGCGCCGTAGAAGCCGGAGCGGCGGCGGGTCTCTTCCGCCCTTGCTGACGAGGCGGAGAAGGAGGAGGCTGGCTGCTCGGGCGCGCCGGCGCAGGCGGAGAAGGAGGCGGAGTGCCGCCACGCGCCGGAGAAGGAGCGGGCCGAGTGCCCTGATCGTCACTCGCCGGTGGAGGAGGAGGAGTGCCCTGACTCGCCGGAGGAGGAGGAGGAGGCGGAGGCGTCCAGTTCGAAAGGTTGATGAGATCCTTCCGCCATAGGCATGGAGTCTTCAGAGCAGAACCCAGCCGATACTCCCCTTCACCGGTAGGGTGGTCAAGCCGGAGGTCCTCAAATCCCTCCGTTATTTCACTGACCATCACCTTAGCATATCCTTCTGGAATCGGCCGGCAGTGAAAAGTTGAGTCGGGTTTAGTAGGATAAACAGAGCCAACAGCCGCCTTGACCTTCAAATTTCTCCATTGCGCCATAAGGTGGCAATTTTTAGCATCCGTGATAGCATCCACGGGATAGCTGGCAGGAGCCGTCAAGGCATGCTCTGGCTGAAGCAGCTCGGTGGAAGCCACGCTGCTTTTCCGCTGAGATGGCGGGGTAGCTTCGAGGGAAGCTTCGGCAGGTCGTTTGCTGCGATCTGCTTCTCGTTCCTCTAGCCCCATTACCCTTTCGTGCAACGACTGCAGTTGGCTCTGCTCCAGTTTCTTCCTCCTCTCGTGGGTTTTGTAACCCCCTGCGTCCGGAAATCCAGCCTTCCACGAAACGGAGCCTGGCGTGCCTCGTGTCCATCCAGGGTGCTTAGGATTGCCGAGGGCCATTGTGAGTTCGTGCTTCTCCCTGTCTGGAACGAACGTCCCTTGCTGCGCTGCTTCGATATATTGCTGAAGCTTCTTGACTGGTATGTCCAATTGTTCCTCCGTCCAAATGCACTTCCCTGTTATAGGGTCCAAGGATCCGCCGGCCCCAAAGAACCAAGTCCGGCAACGTTCTGGCCAGTTCATTGTGTCTGGTTCGATCCCTTTATCAAGCAGATCATTCTCAGCCTTGGCCCACTTAGGCTGGGCTACGAGGTAGCCACCTGACCCCGTGCGATGGTGAAGCTTCTTCTTCTCAGCATTTCTCTTGTTTGTCGCCGACATTTTTTTACTCTTTTCCGATGTCTTGTGGGCCACAAATGCGGGCCAGTCATCTCTGATCTTCTCATATTTGCCAATGAATTTTGGTGTCTCATTTTTTTCGACATACCTATTGAGGTCTTTCTTCCAATTCTTGAATAGGTCTGCCATCTTCCTCAGAGCAAAAGACTTGATTAATGGCTCTATAATGGCTCTATAACAGTGGTAGGGTGAAATTTGACTTCAGCTCAGTCCAAAGATTCTTTTTCTGCATCATTGACATAAGACACCTCAGGGTCTTCGTTCTTAGGCTTATACCATTGCTGGATGCTGATCGGGATCTTGTCCCTAACCAGAACCCCACACTGAGCAACAAATGCCTTCTTTGTCCGGTAGGGTTCAATCGGTTGGCCGTCGCGCGCGATTTGTATGATCTCAAACTTTTCATCCGAGCTCAACTTTTTCTTCGGGCCTCGTCTCTTTACCGAAGTTGTACTCGATCCGGAGGGCTAGAAAAAAGAACAAAGACGAGAGTTAATTAATATGTGTACATACCAAAACAATGAATGCATCAATTAGCTAGTCAGCACAGGCTTAACTAATATATATACCTGGCCGGACTCGGTTTGGTGATCACCGGAGCCGTCCTCACGGTCTACTTCTTCACCCTCTCCTTCTTGCACCGGCATTGGGTCATCGGAGCCATGTAAATCAATGAGGAGAGGGCCAGCTGCTTCTTCACCCTCTCCTTCCAGACCATCGTTGTCGTTGAGAAACATCGAGGAGAGGGCATCACTTCCTTCTGCGATTATGTCCCTCAACAACGCTTCTTGTGCTTCGTCTCGGGGGGTGTCCATAGTTTCTACAAATATTTACAACATGGCAATTATTATTCAAACATGACAGATATGGATATATTAGTGGCAAACGTAGAACTAGCTAGCTAATCACAATAAGGAATCATATTAGTGGCCTCGATGCTGCTTCTCTAGGGTTTGGGGTGGCCTCGAAAACGCTTCAAAGGTTAGGGGGTGGCCTCGAGAACGCTTCAAGCTAGGAGGGGGTAATATCGACCCCCCACGTATTGAAGCTATCGGGAGGGGGTCGGCGTTGAACACTACATCTATGTCCCACAAGTGACGTGGGCATCGACACCCGCGGTAGGGTAGAGGGTCGTGGATCGCCGAGCGGTCGAGGGTCAAGGGGTCGGGAGGATCGCCGAGGGGTCGAGAGCCTTCGACCCTTGACCCCTTAACGACCCTCGACCCTGAAACCTTCGACCCTTGACACCTTAATGACCCTCGACCCTGAAACCTTCGACCCTTGACCCCTTAACGAACCTCGACCCTCTACCCTAGTTCCCGACCCTCGACCCCTCGGTGGTCCTCGACACCCTCGTTATATCGACAACGAAGCAACATACATATACATGGGAAAATAATGTTATCGGGGAGGGGGTATCGGTACCCCCCCCCCTCGTGTCAAAGTTTCTTCTTTCTCCTCTATTCCTTTCTTTCTTCTTCTCCTCTCATGTTGAAGTTATCGGGAGGTGTATATCGACGATGACAGAGGAGAAGATTGAAGAAAAAAAAGAAGAAAAAAAGAGGAGACGAAGAAAGGAATAGAGGAGAAGAAGAAAAAACAGAATATTTTCTATTTTTTCTTCTTCTCCTC
>NC_057801.1:99018900-99042353 GCF_018294505.1 Triticum aestivum
CTTTATTTATTTTATTTTGTTTCTACTTACAACAAAATACTTATTGTTGCTATTTTTATTTTTTTTCAGTTTTTTGTTCTGTTTTCTGCATTATTTATTTTTTGTTGTTTTTTGCTTTATTTTTTAATTCTTTTTGCTTTTAGTTTTAGAAAAATTATAAACTTTCTGTTAGTGCCATTAGTTTTCAAATTTGGAAACTCTTTTTTTGTTTTCTTTGTTGCTTTATTTATAAACCGGTGTGAGCGCCCTTCGGTTGGCGAGGTTTTAAAATTCATAGTTTTCAAATGAACTCTGAAAAAGTTGGCATAGCATGTGCATGTACAAAACGGACAATGGTATCATACTCGTCTGTTACAAAGTTGGCATGTTATCATCATAGTAGTTGTGGGAGAAAGTCTTCACTTTTTCTTCGCTTGTGTCGTTTGCTTATTGCGCCGTAACCATGGATAATCTTCATCGTTTATCAGGATGCTTGGGTCAGCCTTGACTTTGAAGGGGGGAATTTCATGAAACTTTTCATACTCTTCAGACATGTCTGTCTTGCCCTCCACTCCCAGGATGTCCCTTTTTCCTGAAAGAACTATGTGGCGCTTTGGCTCATTGTATGATGTATTCGCTTCCTTATCTTTTCTTTTCCTCAGTCTGGTAGACATGTCCTTCACATAGATAACCTGTGCCACATCATTGGCTAGGACGAACGGTTCGTCAGTGTACCCAAGATTTTTCAGATCCACTGTGGTCATTCCGTACTGTGGGTCTACCTGTACCCCGCCTCCTGACAGATTGACCCACTTGCACTTAAACAAAGGGACCTTAAAATCTACTCCGTAGTCAAGTTCCCATATGTCTGCTATGTAACCATAATATGTGTCATTTCCATTGTCGGTTGCTGCATCAAAGCGGACACCGCTGTTTTGGTTGGTGCTCTTTTCATCTTGGTCAATCGTGTAAAATGTATTCCCATTTATCTCGTATCCTTTCCAAATCATTACAGTCGAAGATGGTCCCCTGGACAACAAGTACAGCTCATCACAAACAGTGCTGTCACCTCTGAGATGTGTTTCCAACCAACTGCTGAAAGTCCTGATGTGTTCACATGTAATCCAGTCGTCGCACTGCTCTGGGTGTTTGGAGCGCAGACTGTTCTTGTGTTCATCGACATACGGGGTCACCAAGGTAGAGTTCTGTAGAACTGTGTAGTGTGCTTGAGACCAAGAATATCCGTCCCTGCATATTATTGAGTCCCTTCCAAGCGTGCCTTTTCCAGTCAGTCTCCCCTCATACCGCGATTTAGGGAGACCTATCTTCTTAAGGCCAGGAATGAAGTCAACACAAAACCCGATGACATCCTCTGTTTGATGGCCCATGGAGATGCTTCCTTCTGGCCTAGCGCGGTTACGAACATATTTCTTTAGGACTCCCATGAACCTCTCAAAGGGGTACATATTGTGTAGAAATACGGGCCCCAGAATGACAATCTCGTCGACTAGATGAACTAGGACGTGCGTCATGATATTGAAGAAGGATGGTGGGAACACCAGCTCGAAACTGACAAGACATTGCGCCACATCACTCCTTAGCGTTGGTATGATTTCTGGATCGATCACCTTCTGAGATATTGCATTGAGGAATGCACATAGCTTCACAATGGCTAGTCGGACGTTTTTCGGTAGAAGCCCCCTCAATGCAACCGGAAGCAGTTGCGTCATAATCACGTGGCAGTCATGAGACTTTAGGTTCTGGAACTTTTTCTCTGGCATATTTATTATTCCCTTTATATTCGATGTGAAGCCAGTCGGGACCTTCGTACTGAGCAGGCATTGAAAGAATATTTCTTCCTCTTCTTTCGTAAGAGCATAGCTGGCAGGACCTTTATACTGCTTCGGAGGCATGCCCTCTTTTTCGTGCAAGCGTTGCAGGTCCTCTCGTGCCTCAGGTGTATCTTTTGTCTTCCCATACACGCCCAAGAAGCCTAGCAGGTTCACGCAAAGGTTCTTCGTCACGTGCATCACGTCGATCGAAGAGCGGACCTCTAGGTATTTCCAGTAGGGTAGGTCCCAAAATATAGATTTCTTCTTCCACATGGGTGCGTGATTCTCAACGTCATTCGGAACAGCTAGTCCGCCGGGACCCTTTCCAAAGATTACGTGTAAATCATTGACCATAGCAAGTACGTGATCACCGGTACGCATGGCGGGCTTCTTCCGGTGATCTGCCTCGCCTTTGAAATGCTTGCCTTTCTTTCGACATTGATGGTTGGTCGGAAGAAATCGACGATGGCCCAGGTACACATTCTTCCTGCAGCTTGCCAGGTATATACTATCGGTGTCAAGTAAACAGTGCGTGCATGCGTGGTATCCCTTGTTTGTCTGTCCTGAAAGGTTACTGAGAGCGGGCCAATCGTTGATGGTCACGAACAGCAACGCCTTTAGGTTAAATTCCTCCTGTTTGTGCTCATCCCACGTACGTACACCGTTTCCATTCCACAGCTGTAAAACTTCTTCAATTAATGGCCTTAGGTACACATCAATGTCGTTGCCGGGTTGCTTAGGGCCTTGGATGAGAACTGGCATCATAATGAACTTCCGCTTCATGCACATCCAAGGAGGAAGGTTATACATACATAGAGTCACGGGCCAGGTGCTGTGATTGCTGCTCTGCTCCCCGAAAGGATTAATGCCATCCGTGCTTAAAGCAAACCATACGTTCCTTGGGTCCTTTGCAAACTCATCCCAGTACTTTCTCTCAATTTTTCTCCACTGCGACCCGTCAGCGGGTGCTCTCAACTTCCCGTCTTTCTTACGGTCCTCACTGTGCCATCGCATCAACTTGGCATGCTCTCCGTTTCTGAATAGACGTTTCAACCGTGGTATTATAGGAGCATACCACATCACCTTCGCAGGAACCCTCTTCCTGGGAGGCTCGCCGTCAACATCACCAGGGTCATCTCGTCTGATCTTATACCGCAATGCACCGCATACCGGGCATGCGTTCAGATCCTTGTAGGCACATCGGTAGAGGATGCAGTCATTAGGGCATGCATGTATCTTCTCAACCTCCAATCCTAGAGGGCATACGACCTTCTTTGCTGCGTATGTACTGTCGGGCAATTCGTTATCCTTTGGAAGCTTCTTCTTCATTATTTTTAGTAGCTTCTCAAATCCTTTATCAGGCACATCATTCTCTGCCTTCCACTGCAGCAATTCGAGTACGGTACCGAGCTTTGTGTTGCCATCTTTGCAATTGGGGTACAACCCCTTTTTGTGATCCTCTAACATGCGATCGAACTTCAGCTTCTCCTTTTGACTTTCGCATTGTGTCCTTGCATCGACAATGACCCGACGGAGATCATCATCATCGGGCACATCGTCTGGTTCCTCTTGATCTTCAGCAGCTTCGCCCGTTGCAGCACCATCGTGCACATCGTATGGTGCATCTTGATGTTCAGTAGCATCACCGTATTCAGGGGGCACATAGTTGTCATCGTACTCTTCTTCCTCGCCGTCTTCCATCATAACCCCTATTTCTCCGTGCCTCGTCCAAACATTATAGTATGGCATGAAACCCTTGTAAAGCAGGTGGGTGTGAAGGATTTTCCGGTCAGAGTAAGACTTTGTATTCCCACATATAGGGCATGGACAACACATAAAACCATTCTACTTGTTTGCCTCAGCCACTTCGAGAAAATCATGCACGCCCTTAATGTACTCGGAGGTGTGTCTGTCACCGTACATCCATTGCCGGTTCATCTGCGTGCATTATATATAATTAAGTGTGTCAAAAATCATTACAGAACATCATGAATAGATAATTAAGTGACCAAATTAATAGAAGTTCATCATCACATAAAAACCAAAGTAGATACATAGTTCTCATCTAACAACATAAAGCTCTGCAGAGCATCTAAATTAATTAAACCATACATTGAAACTATGTAAAACATTTCAATGCGAAAACAAATGCGATCATAATCGCAACCAAGGTAACAACTGATCCAACGGAATAATGATACCAAGCCTCGGTATGAATGGCATATTTTCTAATCTTTCTCATCTTCAAGCACATTGCATCCATCTTGATCTTGTGATCATCGACGACATCCGCAACATGCAACTCCAATATCATCTTCTCCTCCTTAAGTTTTTTTATTTTTTCCTTCAAGAAATTGTTTTCTTATTCAACTAAATTTAACCTCTCGACAATAGGGTCGGTTGGAATTTCCTGTTCAACAACCTCCTAGATAAATAAAATCTATGTCACGTTGGTCGGCATAATTTTCATAAACAATAAATGAACCAATAGTTATGAAAAGATAATATATACCACATCCGAATCATAGACAGGACGAGGGCCGACGGGGGCGGATACCAAAACCATCGGCGCACTATATAAGACGCAATAATAAAAGTAAGAAAATAATACAAGTATCTATCTAAACAAACAAGTAATAATATTTTTCCTTTCAGAAAGAAGATAAGAACAAGAGGCTCACCACGGTGGTGCCGGCGATGAGATCGGCGCGGGTGATCGACGGCGGTGAAGACGGGGACGGGGCGTGACGGACCGCTAAACCTAGATAAATATTGAGGAAAATGGAGCTTGGCGGTCGAGCTTGGAGAGGAGAAACCTTAAGTAGTGTGGCTCGGGCATTCCATCGAACACCTTGTGTGCATAGGAGGTGAGCTAGAGCACCACCAAGCCCTCTCCCCCTCGGCCAGAAAAAACAGAGCAGTGTGCTCTGCTCTTGCGCGAGGGGCTATATATAGGCAGAACCATTGGTCCCGGTTGGTGGCATGAACCGGGACTACAGGTAACCCTTTGGTCCCGGTTCATGCCACCAACCAGGACCAATAGTGGTGGGCCAGGAGCCAGGACCATTGGTCCCGGTTCGTCCCACCAACCGGGACCAAAAGGTCCAGACGAACCGGGACCAATGGCCCACGTGGCCCGGCCGTCCCCCTGGGCTCACGAACCGGGGCAAATAGCTCCATCGGTCCTGGTTCTGGATTGAACCGGGACTAATGGGCTAAACTGGCCTGGACGAAAGCCCTGTTTTCTACTAGTGTGGTCTCATTCCCAGGATGAGGTATTGTCTATGAAATCACATGACAATTTGAACTTCTACTTTTCCGCATGTGCCTTACGGATCTTTTTTGCAGGAAATCAGCTCGAAGAAGAATTCCAGTTTGAAAAGAACGACAGGACATCGCAAATATGCTGCCCGCTGCTTTGCTCTTGTTAGTACCTGTTGTCCTGTATCACTGTACTTGCATACATACCTGGTTCAATATGTGACAGCAGTATGCATGATAGCTTGCTTATCAATTGTTCGCTCCAAATTATCAGATCTGTATGAATGGTTACATTAGTGTAGAATATATCCAATGCCAATGAATTTTTTTAGCTCTGCATTGTTCTTGTAAGTACATGCTGTCCTTTATCAGTGTACTTATATTTACAGGTAGTTGTTCATGTACCATCACTCTGCAACTTATTTTCCTTTGCCCTCCATTTTCTACACATCAAATCTATATTTACTCTTACCATAAGGTTGGTACTGAAGAAGTTTAGCTGTGAATTGCTCTTGGCTGTGCCTTTTGCCTGTATCGCTGCACATACATTTGTAGCTACTTGGTTATGTAGCATCACTCTTCATCTTATCTTAAATATTCTCCATTTTTTCGTATATTATCACATCTATATTTACTCTTAACAAAATGTAGAATAAAGGCAATGCTTATGAAGAACATTATGTGCTAAACTTCTTGAATTGCTCCCCCCATCAGCATGTACAAGGGCTTTATAGAGCCTGTCTTCACCAGTAATGGAAGTTTGTCCTTCTGAAGCCTTCAAACATTGTCGTGTACATTTGGTTAGGCATGACTGCAACAACTGTTTATTTTTGGTGTTTGCATCAAATTGCATGTTTAAAGTTTATTATGTATTTCATAAACAACAGTTTGTCCTTCTGAATTTAAGTTTTCAGTTGTACAAACAAGTTCCTTCTTCATACCATGTAAATTAAACTATACAGAGCAAGTGATCTTCTTTTGCACTGCATGTATGCTTCTGTTCTTCATCCGTAATCCAGTGGTGTGGTGAACCTACCCACTACAGCACAATGTCATATTCTGCAATGTCTTAACTATGAACAATGTCATATCATTCTACTATTATTTAAATTGCCTCTATATTTGCCAATCTGAAATGGGATAAATTGACAGCACACTAACCATTGATACTTATGAGTTCTTGATCTATAATCCAGTGGTGTCGTGAAGCTGCGAACTCCTTCACAATGTCAATTCCTGCCATGTCTTGACCAGAACAATATCATATTGTTTTAATGCAATTTTAAACTATGTCACTTTATTCGTCAGTAAGAAATGTGATGAATTGTCAGCACTGATACTTTTATGTGCAAAACCTGTCATCTGTCTGCTTGTTTATCTTTTAGAGTGAGGAAGATTGAGTGTTGAACAAGCGCAGTCTCATCATCTTGATCAGCTGCTTGCGCTACAGCTCCCCAGCAGGGCTAACCATTCTTGAACTCTGTTGAAGTGCTGTCGGTTTTGTATATTATCTTGTCGGCGTGTTTATTTGCACTAGTGGTGATCTTTGATGCCCAGTGTATGTAATCAGCTGTCTTCTTGTGCTTTATTATCATAGTGGCGAACTTTGATGCCCAGTGGATGTAATATGCCGTAATTTCTTTATTGTATAGTCTAGGTTTTTTCTTATTCACGATGCTGCAGTTATTTTACTGTATATATATCCTGTCTTCAAAGTAAACCGGCCAAACCGTAAAATTACGGTACATAATCGGGCCGTCATGCAATCACGATGTATGATCCACATCATGGGCCCTATCAAACTCGCCCACTTGTAGATTCGGGCCTTTAATAGGTCGAGTAACCCCCGGCCCTCTTTTCACAAGAAAACTCAATGGGCTTTTAGGAGGATGAGAAGTAGGCTGGGCTTGAAACGTGCCGAATAGCCCACGGGCCGGCGGTAGCCCGAAATGGACCCCAACCCATGATTGTGCGAATCAATTCACGGGCTTTTAATAGGCCAAAGTTGTCTCGGTCCTTGTTTGGCCCAATCAGATATCGGATGCGAGCAGGCCGGATGCAAACCGAGCCGTAGTTAGGCCCAACTATATGATGAGCTTTTAACAGGCTGGAATTAATATAGGGCCGAAATGTTAACTGGGCCCTTAACAGGCCGAAACTAATATCAGGCCGAATTTCTAAATGGGCCTTTAGCAAGTGGGCCCAAAAGCATAGCGTCCAGTCAACGGGCCGAATCTGATATGGGACATAATTGATCCCAAAGCCTCTTAAAGGGTCAGACCTGATCTGGGCCGTGATTTGGCCCAGAAAGTGGGAGGCTTTTAACGGGCCGGATCTTATATGGGCCATTACTAGGCCCGGAACGTGGCAGACCATTAATGGACCAGATCAATTATGGGCCAGCATTTGGCCCAAGACATGGCAGCCAGTTAATGGGCCGACCTACTAGGGTCCTCAAAATCTTGTGGGCCTATAGCTGGGCCGGCCCATTATGATCCGCAAGAATTTTGTGGGACTTTACCTGGGCCCGTCCATTATGGCACACAAAAATCTTGTGCGCCTTTACCTGGGCCGGCCTATTATGGCCCGGGAAATCTTGTGGAACTTTAGCTGAGCTAGCCCATTATAGTCCGCAAAATCTCGTGGGCCTTTAACTGGGCCGACCCATTATGGGCCACCAAATCTTGTGGGACTGGGCCGGCCCATTTAAACTTGATTGGCCGTGCCACGTGTCGACATATCATAGGCGCCTTTTGTCCAATGAGTGGATGACATCTGTCCCAATGATGAGCCGACACGTGTTTCCTCCAGCCAATGATGATTTTACACGTGGAAAATCCCCATTGGTCAGGGATGTTAATGGGTTATCAGATCCAAAACCGACCCGATAGCTTAACGGCATTCCATTACGGTGGATGCCACGTGTCGGTCACCCTTGACGAAAGCACTTCTGTGACGCGCGATTTATCGTCATGGAAGTGGACACTTCCGTGATGATAATTTTGGTAATGTCATGGAACACTTCTACGACAACACAGGTATGACTATCTTGATTCTGTCATAAATTTGTCATGGATGTACATGCATGACAAAAAACGCGACCTACTGTGACAAACACGTATCATCACAGAAGTGTATTTTTTTGTAGTGTATAGGACATATATATTCCAAACAATAAGATAATCTCTCTAACCAAGGTAGGGACGAGGTGTAAACGGAGGGAGTGGTAAAATTTTCTCCTCATCCTGCGAGCCACCGCGCACGTGGGCGAGGGAGCGGGCGTAAGGCGTATAGTACTAGTAAGCAAGCTTCACCTCATCATGCGAGCCATCGCGCCCGTTGGCGGGGGAGATGGCGTACTAAGCAAGCTTCTCCTTGTTTTGCGAGTTGATGGGGCACATCAAAAGTACTCCAGTTTATAGAGCCTAGCCTATAAGGTAGGCCCCACATGGTTTGCCTCTTTTTTAACATAAAGCGTCAAGTCACAATTTGTTTGTT
Source organism: Triticum aestivum (assembly GCF_018294505.1). Lineage (NCBI taxonomy): Eukaryota > Viridiplantae > Streptophyta > Magnoliopsida > Poales > Poaceae > Triticum > Triticum aestivum. The sequence continues at coordinate 99,027,471 of NC_057801.1, forward strand.
CACCCGTGGTAGACGATCCTCCCTCCATCAAGTGGACAGCCAGTACACATGTCAAATTACCACGTCGGCTGCCTATTCGTACAGAAATGAGCTCAACTGTGTACCCACGCGGGTATGGTTGGGAAAGAGATGGGAGTACGTGCGCCGTGAGTGCACCTCTTCCTTCATGCACGTCCCCCACCTACGTGGGTGTGTGTGAGAGAGATACAAACCTAGACATAAGGTGGCTTGCAACAATTAGTCGTCCATCCCCATGCCTCCGCCTAGTCCGACCACCAGTCACCACCACGCCCCACTCCTCCTCACCTTATCTCTCATCTTTCTCCCTCCATTTTTATATACAAGGCCACTATAAAAATTACAATTTGCAGATATACAAGGCCACTAACACTATTCTATGAAATTTTAATGGTGTTTGCCTCGTAGTACTAGGAAAGGAGGACATTAATTATCCCTTGCGTGCATGCGGGAGTGTGAGCATTGGATTGATGTGCATGAAAGAGAAGAATACACATTAATTAACACGGCAAACAAGGAAACAAGGTGGCTTGCAACATTGAGTTAGAAGACATTAACTTTTGCCTTCGTACCTGTAATATGGGTTTGTGGCCTTGTATACAAAAATGGAGTCCGATAAAATTCTCGTGATACCATTTTTCCAATAAAATTCTTGAGATATCATTAGTTTTTACAAATGAGATTACTCCTGCATGGGTCAATCACAATAGGTGTTTTGTAAAAAAATGCATCTTGATGTTCCGTGCAATGCATGGGCATCTTGCTAGTCCATGAAAACAACACATGGCAAAATTCCTCGGTGAACGAGGGATTTGAATCCGCAGGGAGGGGCTGTTTGGATCTTGCCCGGGGTTGCCAAAATATTGGCGACCCTTTTGTCCACTGATGCCTTTGCCACCGATGAACGAGGAATGGCTCGGGTGCTCATGCATCCTCCAGCGCGCATGTTGGAGACGAGCTCGCACGAGCTGTGTTTTTTTGTCCCACCACGCCGCCCAAGCCGCCCGCAGACCGACCGGTGACCCGCAAATGACGCCATCCAACCGTAGCCGCACACATTATGACAACAACTCAACCAACTGGACAAAATTCATGCAAACATGGCGATATTTCATATAAAAATGACGAAAATCATATAAAATACCAGATTTTGATACAGACATGATGGATTTATTACATTCAAATGAACTACGTGGTGCTAGTTCTGGACAGCACAGATATATAATACATGGCCAAAATGGTCGCCCGCCGATCCATTTGTGTTCCTCATGTTCGGCGGCACGATCACCAGACTGCCAGGAGCCTCGGAGGTATATGCTTCAGCGCGAAGGACGGCCCGCTTCCCCAATGCCCAACTGATATCATTGGCTGATGCCAAAGATGACGGTGGAAGGGGGCTATCTCGCTTCCGTGGAGCCCATTCGGGGTCGACGAAGGTCCTCGCAACAAAAGGATCCGACAAGACACCTGCTGTGTACGCTGGCGTCGCCTCCACGGTGGCCTTCATGGGACCCAAGCGACGGCGGCCTCCCGTGTTCTACTTCTCCTTGATGATGGTGGCGGACGCGGAGGCGCTGGCCACCGACTCATCGCTCTCCGTGCACCCGGATTCTATCGCTGCATGCATGGCGCGCCCGCCGACATGGAACTCTCAGCCATAGAAACAGGAGACATAGGCGCAGACATGGGAGGAACAGTAGGAGGAGATGGCATGGACGGCAGCAACTACTCCCATGCGTCGCTCCTCATCGAGCTGGCCTGGAGCGGCCAGTTGCTGAACTACGCGCCAGCTTGGGGCGGCAATTGGCTCTGCCAGGCGAGGGGAGGGAGGTGCATCGGCGTGCTGCATAGCTCGTATCCGGCGGGCTCAGTGGGCCACCCAGCTATCTTGGATGCGAGAGAACTACTCTCCGTAAGCCATTGTAAGAGTAGAAAAAAATGGTGAAGGAGGAGATAGGGGAGCGGTGGAGGTGTGTGATTCTTGGCCGGCGTTTGGCCTTGTTTAAATAGGAGATTAAATAGACGGCGGACAGGAGTAGAGCGGCCGGCGTTGCGTTTAATGCCGGCCTGGACATGAACGGACGTGTGTCCACAGTGGGTTTCTCGGCTTCCACACAGGCGGGTTTCATGGAGGCATTTGAATGCGGCAAGGAGGCGTGTTCAGCAGGGCATGCAACGAGTGGCGCCCTCGACTCTGACGTATGCCACCGCGCCGTTCTTCCATTGATGTGTGGGCTCTTTGCGTACATGGCCTGCATGTTAGTGACTCAACGCAGGAAACACACAGTAGAGGAACTTTTGGTGGGCCAGGACAGTCAGAAGCGGCCATTTCATAAACTGATGGTTGGTCATTGAGTGCGACGTCATCTATTTCATGTAGATAAGCCTACTATGCTGATATCATGTTCGATACGTTGTGATTCATAAAGACCGCTAGAAACATCAATGTTCTACTTATCACAGATAAGATTGATTAATACCCGTAACAATCCATGTCCTTATCAAAGGGTGCATACACGTATAGGTTGAGCGTGTGTATTGCGTCGTGTGCTATGTGCATGTAGGCGTGCGCATGTTGCGTGCGTGCAAGGGTATGTTTTAGTGTTGCATGCATGTGTGCGTACGTGCGTGCGTTCGTGACTGCATTTGTACGTGTCAGTGTTGCATGCTGATACGTCTCCAACATATCTACTTTTCCAAACACTTTTGCCCTTGTTTTGGACTCTAACTTGCATGATTTGAATCAAACTAACCCGGACTGATGTTGTTTTCAGCAGAACTGCCATGATGTTGTTTTATGTGTAGAATAGAAAAGTTCTCGAAATGTCATGAAAATCCGCGGAGGCACTTTTTGGAATTAATAAGAATTTCTGGGCGAAAGATATACACCAAGGGGCCCAGGGCCTGTCCACGAGATAGGGGGCGCGCCCCCTGTAGGGCGCGCCCCCTATCACGTGGGCCCCCTAGACCTCCACCTACCTCAACTCCAACTCCATATATTCACGTTCGGGGAGAAAAAAATCAAGGAGAAAGTTTCATCGCGTTTTACGACACGGAGCCGCCGCCAAGCCCTAATCTCTTTTGGGAGGGCTGATCTGGAGTTTGTTCAGGGCTCCGGAGAGGCGGATTCGGCGCCGTCGTCATCATCAACCATTCTCCATCACCAATTTCATGATGCTCACCGCCGTGCGTGAGTAATTCCATTGTAGGCTTGTTAGACGGTGATGGGTTGGATGAGATTTACCATGTAATCAAGTTAGTTTTGTTAGGGTTTGATCCCTAGTATCCACTATGTTCTGAGATTAATGTTGCTATGACTTTGCAATGCTTAATGCTTTTCACTAGGGCCCGAGTTCCATGATTTCAGATCTGAACCTATTATGTTTTCATGAATATATGTGTGGTCTTGATCCTATCTTGCAAGTCTATAGTCACCTATTATGTGTTATGATCCGACAACCCCGAAGTGACAATAATCGGGATACTTCTCGGTGATGACCGTAGTTTGAGGAGTTCATGTATTCACTATGTGCTAATGCTTTGTTCCGGTTCTCTATTAAAAGGAGGCCTTAATATCCCTTAGTTTCCGCTAGGACCCCGCTTCCACTGGAGGGTAGGACAAAAGATGTCATGCAAGTTCTTTTCCATAAGCACGTATGAGTTTTTACGGAATACATGCCTACATTACATTGATGAATTGGATCTAGTTCTATATCACCCTATGTTATAGCTATTACATGAGGAATCGCATCTGGCATAATTACCCATCACTGATCCATTGCCTACGAGCTTTTCACATATCGTTCTTCGCTAATTTACTTTTCTGTTGCTACTGTTACAACTACTACAAAAACCCAAAAACAATTATCTTTACTTTTTCCACCATTACCTTTATTATCATACTACTTTGCTACTAAATACTTTGTTGCAGATACAAAGTTATCCAGGTGTGGTTGAATTGACAACTCAACTGCTAATACTCAAGAATATTCTTTGGCTCCCCTTGTGTCGAATCAATAAATTTGGATTGAATACTTTACCCTCGAAAGCTGTTGCGATCCCCTACACTTGTGGGTTATCAATATAAAGAACTTGAAAGATGACCGAACTACTAGTTTGCCCTCAACTAAAAGGGGAGGTAAGGAACTGCCATCTAGCTCTGCACTAGATTCTCCTTCCGTCATTAGTAGGCTTGCGACACCTAAACCTTCTACTGCTATGAATTATGATATGTCGCATGTTATTGATGATGCCACTTCTGCAATGCATGATGAAACTACTTCTGCACGTGATACTACTTTGCCATTAGGTGAATTTCTTGATGAACAACTTGCTAGAGTTAGGGGGAATGAAATTACTGAAGAACCTATTATTGATGCTAGTGATGATGAAGGTTCGCGAATGATTATGTATTGCCTGTTGTTCCTAAGGGTTATGTTATGAATGAAGAAGCTGCTAGGGAAATCTTTGCTTGCAATGATAGATATGATCTTAAGAAATTATTAGCTAAAGGGAAGCAGTAGTCTCTTATTGCTAGAATGAAACCTGATCCTACTTTTGCTACTTCACCTATCTGTGTTACTGATAAGGATTATGAATTCTCTATTGATCCTGAGATTATTACTTTAGTTGAATCTGATCCTTTTTATGGCCTTGAATCTGAAACTATTGTGGCACATCTTACCAAGTTGAATGATATAGCTACCCTGCTTACTAATGGTGAGAAGTCTCACTATTTTTATATCCTGAAGATATTTCCATTCTCATTAAAGGGTGATGCTAAGACTTGGTATAATTCTCTTGCTTCTGGTTGTGTGCGTAGTCCCCAGGATATGATTTATTACTTCTCTACTAAATATTTCCCTGCTCATAAGAAACAAGCTGCCTTGTGGGACATATATAATTTTGTGCAAATCAAAGAAGAGAGTCTCCCACAAGCTTGGGGGAGGCTTCTCCGGTTACTTAATGCTTTGCTTGATCATCTTCTCAAGAAAAATGAAATACTTCATATCTTTTATAATGGACTAACCGATGCTTCCAAGGACTACTTGGATAGTTGTGCTGGTTCTGTTTTCAGGGAAAGAACAGTCGACGAAGCTGAAATATTACTGAATAATATGTTGACTAATGAAAATAATTAGACTCTCCTCGAGCCAATTCCTGAAGCAATTCCTGAACCAATTGAGCCAACTCCTGAGCCAATTCCTAAACCCACTTCGAAGAATAGAGGTGTTTTATTTCTCAGTCCTGAAGATATGCAAGAGGCAAAGAAATGAATGAAAGAAAAAGGTATTAAAGCTGAAGATGTTAAGAATTTACCTCCTATTGAAGAAATACATGGTCTTAATATACCGCCTGAAGAACCACATTGTCTTGATAACCCGACACAGGTAGTAAGGGTAAATTCTCTCTATAGATATGATAAAATTGAAATTCCCTCTACTAAATTTCATAGCCCATGCTTAGATGAATTTGATGACTTTATGGCTAGACAAGAAAGTTTTAATGCTTATGTTGGTAGAGAGTTAAAGAATAATGCTTTCGAGATAGGACGTGTAAGTGATAATCTGGCTAGAGTTAAAGATGAACTTCACCTCGTTAGCAAATATGCTTCTATGGTTGCTACTCAAGCTGAGCAAGTACTCGAAGCTCGAAATGATTTGCTTGATGAATTAAATAATAAAAATGACTTTGCTGTTAGAGTGGCTACTAGAACTGGTAGAATGACTCAGGAACCTTTGTATCCTGAAGGCCACCCTCAGAGAATCGAGCAAGATTCTCAAAGAAATAATTTAGAGGCACCTATTTCTTCCAAAAGAAGAAAAAGAAAAAACGATAGGACTTTGCATGCTTCAAGTGAACCTACTGTAGACACACCTGAGAATCCCAATGATATTTCTATTTCTGATGCTGAAACACAATCAGGTGATGAACATGCACCTAGTGATAATGTTAATGATAATGTTCATGTTGATGCTCAACCTAGCAAAAACAATGATGTAGAGATTAAACCTGCTGTTGATCTTGATAACCCACAATCAAAGAATCAACATTATGATAAGAGATATTTTGTTGCTAGGAAGCACGGTAAAGAAAGAGAACCATGGGTTCAGAAACCCATGCCCTTTCCCCCTAAACCATCCAAGATAAAGGATGATGAGGATTTTGAGCGCTTTGCTAAAATGATTAGACCTATTTTCTTACGTATGCGCTTAGCTGATATGTTGAAAGTAAATCCTTATGCTAAGTATATGAAGGATGTCATTACAAATAAAAGAAAGATACCGGAAGCTGAAATTTCCACCATGCTTGCTAATTACACTTTTAAGGGTGGAATACCAAAGAAACTTGGAGATCCGGGTGTACCAACTATACCATGCTCCATTAAAAGAAATTATGTTAGAACTGCTTTATGTGATCTTGGAGCCCGTGTTAGTGTTATGCCTCTCTCTTTATATCATAGACTTGAATTGAATAAGTTGACACCTACTGAAATATCTTTGCAAATGGCTGATAAATCAACTGCTATACCTGTCGGTATTTGTGGGGATGTGCCTGTTGTGGTTGCAAATGTCACTATCTTAGCGGACTTTGTTATTCTTGATATTCCCGAGGATGATACTATGTCTATTATCCTTGGTAGACCTTTTCTTAATACTGCAGGGGCTGTTATTGATTGCAACAAAGGCAATGTCACTTTTCATGTTAATGGTAATGAGCATACGGTACACTTTCCGAGGAAACAATCTCAAGTTCATAGCATCGATTCTATTGAAAAAGCTCCAACTATTATTATTGGAGGTTTCGAATTTCCTCTCCCTACTGTCAAGAAAAAGTATGATATTCTTATTGTTGGGGATTTTCATATCCCCGTAGAGGTAACTTAGTGTTATTCAAAATTTCTCTGGTTCCATGTTATTCAAAATGAGTTTGTTAACAAGACTTGATCAACCTTGTTAGTGGATTCATTTTGACGATCACGAGATGGATGAAACTAGAAGGCACAACCTTCTGTACCCACTTTTTACTTTCTGTTATTTAGAATAAATAAAGCAAAAATAGTATTATCTGTCTGTTTTCTGAATTATCTGTGCATTAAAAAATAGTCTGAAAATAAAAGTGCTCCAAATGCCCTGCAAATTTAGTATGATTTTTTCTGGAATATTTGAGGATTTTAGGCACTGAAAACACTGTAGGAGGGGCAAGCACCAGGCCACGAGAGTGGAGGGCGCGCCCCCCTATAGGGCGCCCCCCTGTCTCGTGTGCCCCTGGTGCCCCCCTCCACTTATGCCAGCAAACACACACTTCATCTTCTACCCAAAAAACCCATCCAGCTGAGGCACGAGTTCTAGCTCATTTTGCTGCGATTTTTGATCTCCTTGCTCAAAGCTCCATTCACAAAATTGCTTTGGGAGATTGTTGCTAGGTATGTGACTCCTCCATTGGTCCAATTAGTTTTTGCTCTAGTGCTTTATTCATTGCAAATTCTTGCTGCATAGGTGACCATGTTCTTGAGCTTGCATGTTAAATTTTTGAGGTCCCAAGCAATTCTAATATATGATATAGGCTCTAGGCACTTGTAGGAGTAGTTGCTATCAATCGTGTTTAAGTTTTATTCACTTTTATTTTGAAGTTACTAAAATTTCAGAAAACGAATTATGCTTAGAAGAATGTACCAAGGTGGTTCCTCGGCAAAGAAAGGGCCAAGGATTGCTATACGTGAGCAATATGTTGAATTGCCGAGGGACGCGGATATACGAGCTTGTGAGTGGACATCTGATGATTTTATGTTCGAAGCAGGCTTCAAGGAGGAATTTGACGCATATGTGCGTAATGCCGAGCTGGAGGACTTCTTACAAGATAAGTGTCCCCAATACTATCAATTGACTGACTTCTTTGTGCGGAGGTTCCAATATATCTATACGCGTAATTCTCCTAGTGTCATGTTTGATATTTATGATACATCTTATAGCATGGATTTAGAGGATTTCGCAACTGCTTGCAAACTCCCGCAGTGGGGCAATATTAATGATCCTCGCAAATCTGAATTTAGAGATTTTCTTGCTAGTATTACCGTGTGAGAATCTAGGGACATAGCACAAGCTACCATAGGAAGCATTCATTTTCCTGCTATACATTATTTTGCTCTCTTTATTGGTAGATGCATTAACAGCAAGGACGAAGCATGTCACATGTATGTCCCTGATCTTTGTGTCCTCAAGAGTGCTGTGTCAGGTTATAAAGGTTATAACTTGGGGGCAATAGTTGCACGTAGGTTGCAGAATAATTGTAGAAAGGGGGATTTATTTGGAGGAATTTATACAACCCGTGCGGCTAATTTTGTTAATATAGCCCCAGGAGAGGGGGATATGATTTTACCTCCTGTTTATTTGGATAAAGAAGCTATGTTCAATCATCATTTTCTTGAGAGGAATGAACAATTCCTCCATTATCGACTAATCTATGCCAGACACAACGTCGTCCCTGTTACTCTTCCTGCTCCCTACCTTTTTGATTATCAGGCAAAAGGAAGATATGTTGTCACGAGGGAGGAAGCAGCTGAATACGAGAGGGGAATGGAGGCAGCTCGCCAACATGCTACTGCTGCTGTCGCCGCATCTCAGTACAACCCCAGTTTCACTTATGGATATCAGCTAGGCGGTCCTTGGTACTAGACCAACTTGGGCCAAAAGCCTAAGCTTGGGGGAGTACGTATTTCTGACCGACTTTACATTCATGTTCACACACTAGTCGTTGGTGCTCATACTCTTTCATTGTATTAGCCATGCTAGTTTAAATTCCTTTTTCTAGTTTTCTTATTGTGTGTTTGATAAACCTTAAGAAAAACCGAAAAATTTAGTTAGTTTAATTTTCATGCTTGTAGTAGAAATTAAAATGAAAACCCCAAAAGATTTCTCGTTCTTCTTCTTACTTGTTGGGAGCTTTCCCGTGTAAATAGTTTTCTTTTCTTTTCTTTATTTTGGGGGTCAAGAAGACTATGTTGAAAATGCTTAGTGGCTCTCATATGCATGATTGTTTATTTAACTTAGAGCTCATATTACTTGTCTTCTCTCTTGAGTTGAATGCTTGCAGATTCCAGTTTAGTCCAATGCACGTACACTCTTATTATTATACACATTGTTCGGTCGTGCAAGTGAAAGGCAATAATGACGATATATGATGGACTCATTGGGATGATAAAAGCTGGTATGAACTTGACCTCTCTTGTTTTTGTAAATATGATGAGTTCATCGTTTCTGAGTCAGCTATTAGGAAGTAAACATATTTGCAATGACATTTAGAGATTATAGTTGCTTGTGCCACGCTTGATTAGCTATGAGTTATAATGGTTTACCCTGCATGCCAACATGCTATTCGAATGATTATGATGTGGTATGATGGGATGGTATCCTCCTTTGAATGAATTGAGTGACTCGACTTGGCACATGTTCACGCATGTAGTTGAATCAAATCAACATAGCCTTCATGATATTTATGTTCATGGAGGATTATATCCTACTCATGATTATACTCGGTGTGAATTAATTTTAATGCATGTTTATGACTATTGTCGCTCTCTCAGCTGGTCGCTTCCCAGTCTTTTGCTAGCCTTCACCTATACTAAGCGGGAATACTGCTTGTGCATCCAAACTCCTTAAACCCCAAAGTTGTTCCATATGAGTCCACCATACCTTCCTATATGTGGTATTTACCTGCCATTCCAATTAAATTTGTATGTGGCAAACTCCAAACCTTCAAATGAAATTCTATTTTGTATGCTCGAGCATCTCATGTTACAACTAGGGCTACCTATATCTTCCATGCTAGGTGGGTTATTCTCACTAGGAGTGGACTCCGCTCCTCATTCACGAGAAAGGACCGGTAACTGGGATGCCCAGGCCCATGATCCAAAAAGAGCAAAGCAAATCAAAATAATTAAATAAAACTCCCCCAGGGATGTTGTATGTTGGAGGCACTCGTTGTTTCGAGCAGGCCATGGATTGATGCTTGTTGGTGGTTGGGGGAGTATAAACCTTTACCATTCTGTTTGGGAACTGCCTATAATGCATTTTGTATGGAAGATACAGCCATCTCATAGTTGTTGTGTTGACAGCGAAAGTATGCCACTCAAAATGTTATTCAATCTCTATTTTAAAATCGAGCTCTAGCACCTCTACAAATACCTGCTTCCCTCTGCGAAGGGCCTATCGATTTACTTTTATGTTGAGTCATCATCTCCTCTTATTAAAAAGCACTCGTTGGAGAGCACACTGTCATTTGCATTCATTACTATTGGTTTATATTGGGTATGACTTGACTGGATATCTTTTACCATGAATTACGATGTTTAGTCAGTCCTTGATTTTAAAGGTGCTCTGCATTTATGTTTTGCGGTCTCAGAAAGGGCTAGCGAGATACCATTTTGTTATATCATGTTATGATTATTTTGAGAAAGTGTTCTCATTCGAGTTTTATTATTATGGCTCGCTAGCTGATTATGCTATTGATATGAGTAATTGTGAGACCTATGTGTTATTGTGAGTATGGTTAGTTCATAATATTTGCTATAACTTGAATGCTGGCCATGTTACAACAACAAGAGAAAATAGAGTTTGTAAAAGTTTTTCTTTATCACTTTCAGTTTATCAACTGAATTGCTTGAGGACAAGCAAAGGTTTAAGCTTGGGGGAGTTGATACGTCTCCAACGTATCTACTTTTCCAAACACTTTTCCCCTCTTTTTGGACTCTAACTTGCATGATTTGAATGAAACTAACCCGGACTGACGTTGTTTTCAGTAGAACTGCAATGATGTTGTTTTATGTGTAGAAAAGAAAAGTTCTCGGAATGTCCTGAAAATCCACGGAGGCAATTTTTGGAATTAATAAGAATTTCTGGGCGCAAGATATACACCAGGGGGCCTAGGGCCTGTCCACGAGATAGGGGGCCACGCCCTCCCCCCCTGTAGGGTGCGCCCCCTATCTTGTGGGCCCCCTAGACCTCCACCGACCTCAACTCCAACTCCAGATATTCACGTTCAGGGAGAAAAAAATCGAGGAGAAAGTTTCATCGCGTTTTACGACACGGAGCCGCCGCCAAGCCCTAATCTCTCTAGGGAGGGTTGATCTGGAGTCTGTTTGGGGCTCCGGAGAGGGGGATTTGTCGCCGTCGTCATCATCAACCATTCTCCATCACCAATTTCATGATGCTCACAGCCGTGCGTGAGTAATTCCATCGTAGGCTTGCTGGACGGTGATGGGTTGGATGAGATTTACCATGTAATCAAGTTAGTTTTGTTAGGGTTTGATCCCTAGTATCCACTATGTTCTGAGATTGATGTTGCTTTGACTTTGCTATGCTTAATGCTTGTCACTAGGGCCCGAGTGCCATGATTTCAGATCTGAACCTATTATGTTTTCATGAATATATGTGTGTTCTTGATCCTATCTTGCAAGTCTATAGTCACCTATTATGTGTTATGATCCGACAACCCCGAAGTGACAACAATTGGGATACTTCTCGGTGATGACCGTAGTTTGAGGAGTTCATGTATTCACTATGTGCTAATGCTTTGTTCCAGTTCTCTATTAAAAGGAGGCCTTAATATCCCTTAGTTTCCGCTAGGACCCCGCTTCCACGGGAGGGTAGGACAAAAGATGTCATGCAAGTTCTTTTCCATAAGCACGTATGACTATTTACGGAATACATGCCTACATTACATTGATGAATTGGAGCTAGTTCTATATCACCCTATGTTATAGCTATTACATGAGGAATCGCATCCGGCATAATTTTCCATCACTGATCCATTGCCTACGAGCTTTTCACATATTGTTCTTCGCTTATTTACTTTTCTGTTGCTACTGTTACAACTACTACAAAAACCCCAAAACAATTATCTTTACTTTTGCCACCGTCACCTTTATTATCATACTACTTTGCTACTAAATACTTTGCTGCAGATACTAAGTTATCCAGGTGTGGTTGAATTGACAACTCAATTGCTAATACTCAAGAATATTCTTTGGATCCCCTTGTGTCGATCAATAAATTTGGGTGGAACACTTTACGCTCGAAAGCTATTGCGATCCCCTACACTTGTGGGTTATCACACGCCTGCATGCATGCGTGTGTTCGTTATCTGTATCAGTGTTGCACGCCTGCATGCGTGCGTGTGTTGTGTGCATGCATGTGTACGTGCGGGGTGAGGCTACACGTTAGTCGACTGACATTTTCATCTCTTGTCATTAGATTTTCCCGCCGTTTGATATGAAATCAAGGGCCTGCACTTTATCTTCAAACTCCACCCCCCTGAGCCGCCAGCCACCACCGGCCGAACCACTGGCCCCCGCCGCCCGAGGCCGGCCCGCACCGCCACGCCGCCCCGCCCGCCCCGAAACCACGCCCCACCGTCGGTCCACCGCCGCACCGGCCATCCCTCTAGGCCCCCCGTGCCGATCTTTCTCTCCGGTGATCGCCACGCCACCGCCCAATCACCGTGCCCCCCCCACCGCAGGCGACTGCAACCAGAGGTCTCACAACTTCGAATACCCACCGACCACTAATTTATTACCATTTATGTCCTTCTTATACGCGCTGACAGGTGGGCCCTATGGAAATGTAAATGTGGACCATTTGACTGGTCAATTGATCGTGTAATCAACAAATTACGGAGTTGTATGGTGAACCAGTGACCGTATGATCACCCTAAAATGTATTTTATTAACACAGTACATACTGAAACCACCATTTCTTTCTTTCATATACGGGCTGACAGGTGGGCCCCATGGTTATGCGCCTCAATGGTGCAACACTAGTTGCGCCACGTGGAACGTTGGACTAGTCAATTGATTGTGTCATCAACAAAATACGGAGTTGTACGGGTGAGCCAGTGACCGTATAATCATGACATGTATTTTTTAACACGGTACAGACACAAGGGCTCATATATACGCGCAAGCACTCACCGCTATAAGAGCACACACACACAGACCCTACCCCTATGAGCTCCTTCGAGAGAGTGAGCCGGTATATGATCTTGAGATTTTACGAAGTCACCATAGGTGCCTCGTAGTCGAGTGGAACGTCTCATCCCACTGAACGCACATTGCCAGAAAATACTGAAATTAACCCAGGATAAACGCGAGCACTGGGACTTTAAACCTGGTGGGCTCGAGAAACCACTGTCCTCCTAACCATCCAACCACATGTTGGTTAGCACGACAAAATGTATGTGGTGACCGTGATGACCTTATTCTGAAGTCCAGTGATCATATCGTGGTTTTGCATCAAATACAATGATCATAAGTGCCATCAACAAAATACGGAGCATGCATCAAATGCAAAGTCCGTCAGTGCCATCAAGAAAATACAGAGGCGTATCGTGAGCTAGGTACCATATGATCACCATGAGAATGTATACGGTGACCGTAATGAGCATATTCTGAAGTCCAATGACAATATAATTCCTTAGCTTGAAATACAGTGACCGTCACAACGTGAATGTGTCTTGGGCATGCATACTTTTCGAGGGCCGAGAGATAGTTTGTGTGTGTACGTGAAAGTGGTGTAGAAAGAGGGGGTGTCCGGTGGAGACAAGGAGAGATATGCTCTTCGTTTCTCTTTCCGGTGACTAATATTTTAGGAGAATATATAAACATTCACAATTCAGAACAAATATTTTTGGATGCACCATGCAATTAACTTTCATGTATAACATTGTACTAGTGTATATGCTTATTTTCTTAGTGGCCGATTGCGTGTGTGGTGTGGTGGGCACATCTTTTCTAGTTGTGGTGGGTCAACATGAGGACTCATGGGTCTTTTCTAGTTGTGGTGTGGTGGACTACAAAAAGGGCTGCTAGTGGCGCACCTGTTTTCGCTACTAATGGCGCACTACAGGTGCGCCACTAGCACCACGCCATTAGATTTTTTTTCTAATGGCGCACCTGTGGTGCGCCATTAGTATCTGGCATACTAATGGCGCACCCGCTGGTGCGCCATTAGAATAGCCCACGGTGTGCCATTAGTATTTGGTATACTAATGGTGCACCACATAAAAGTGCGCCATTAGTAACAATATTTTTTCAAAGTTTTTTAAAATTTTTCTAAATTTTTTTAAAAAATATATTTTTTATTTTTTTTTTTCATTTTTTTCTTAATCGCAGTTCACTATGGCTTAATCTCGGGTCAATATGCTTAATCTCAGGTTAAATCGCACTCCGTGGTCAAATTTCCCGAAAGGTCACCCATCCTCACACTACTCTAGACCAAGCACGCTTAACTTCAGAGTTCTATCCAACTCCAGCAATAGCTCACTTCACAGGCACTTGTTGATATATCTAGCATATCAATCCTATTATACCTTGTTGATGTCTAGGACTTTGTTCATGTTCATGACTATGATGAAATTTTGAAAAATATTTCAAACTTCCCGGTCATATTACGTATCATTTTTTGAAAAAAAATCAAAAAAAAAATTCAAAACCAATTTTTTTCTGTTACTAGTGGCGCACCACATCCATGGTGCGCCACTAGTAAGTTTGAATTTTTTTGCCTCTAGATCTTGAAAGCCCCGTAACTTTTTTTCTGTTAGGTTTTTGGGGATTTTAAAAATGTTTAACGGGGTTCCCTTGGTTAAATTTGGATGTAACTTTTCGAGTAGATGATTTTTCATATAAAAAACTTTTTCATCCGAGTTCGTATGCAAAAGTTATGCCCATTTTACAAATTTCCAGAGAGATTTTGCAAATAAAGTCGAAATTCATATTTGTAAATTTTCCCAACAACTAGACCACATATCACATGGGAAACTTATTTTTTTTTGACATTTCCATCATTTTCTTTTATTTTTTTAAAACTGAAA
>NC_057801.1:99042878-99056936 GCF_018294505.1 Triticum aestivum
GGCGGGTGTGGTGCGCCATTACTATGTTAACATAGTAATGGCGCACCACACCCGCCGTGCGCCATTAGTAGTTTTGAAAAAATAAAAAAATTTACTAATGGCGCATCGTGGGATGTGGTGCGCCATTAGTATTTGCACACTAATGGCGCACAAACACATGGTGCGCCATTAGTATTTAGTAATGGCGCACCACATGTACAGTGCGCCATTAGTGCCCATCCCATCTATAGCCCTTTTCCTAGTAGTGTTGGACCGAGACGCATTATACGAAGACCCATGTTGAAGACTCAGCGTACAACACGAAGCTACCAGAGTCATGGCGGACTCTATCCCCACTAGTGATAAGCCGACAATATATGATTTGTAACCCTAGGCCCCGAGTATGTTCGTCAATAGTATACACACACACACAATGCCTGGTATTCACGTGTAGTTTGTACACACCTCTATCACTAATATACAGTACCGAGAGTAGACTTTTTACTCAACTACAAGGGTCCGAACTAGGGTAAAACTTTGCCTCCTATTACCACCCAGCCTAACAGTCACGGATATCCTACTGAATGATATGATGGAATCATATCTGTTAACTACTAAGAGAGAGGTGTGTCTGGGGGTGGGGGTCGGGGGCAATGTGTGCGAGAGAGGCCTAAAGATAATGTGCGTTCGGGAGACACGTAGGCACATATATGTGCATATAGAGGTCTAGTAGAGACCATGCGTGTGTACATATGCATGTGAGAGAAATAGTGTTTTCCAACTAAGATTAGTGAAAAGAGTGGTGCATAGTAGTCAGAAAGAGAGAGATAGATATAGAGAGAGCATGTGCGTCAGACACCCGACACCCGGGGAGAGATTGTGAGCATGTGTGAAAGAGAAATGCCGACGCATATAAAGTGTGTGCACTTATGCCTTAGATAGAGAGATATATAGCATGTTTGTGAGAACGGGCCAAGGCATAGTGCATCTAAGTGTAAAAGGTGGTTCTGTGCATTAAATTAAAATATAAATGGCATTATTATTTTTGGATGAGATCATGAATTTTGTAAATTGCGTATGGAAGAAAATCGGTCTGTCAGACACCCATACTCTATTAAATTCTAGCATGTGCATGTGTTTATTTCACATTATCGATCCATAGGGTGAGAGCGGTTGAAATATAGGCAATGGATTTCTTTTGCAATTAATATATAAACATTAGTTAGTGCACTCCATGTTGTTAGTGTGAAGCACATTATACATTTGTCACTTGCATGTATACATTCCAAATTGCTAGCTACGAAATAGAATACATGTGGAATTCAACATAAAGAGGGTTTCGAAGATTCGAATTCATAGGAAGTGCATCCATCTATTTGAACCCTAGATAATGGCATTTGTAAATCAGATATAAAAGGGGGCATCAATCTTTGTTGTGCGTTTGAACATGCTATATATTCATACGCATATCTAACTTTTTTTTGCAACCAAGGAGATTATATCTCGAACCATGCATGAACTGAGGTAAGTTGCATATTTTTTAATATATATTAGTGTACAATGTATATTCAAATGTACCCCCTCTATTCCAAAATAATCGTAGCTTTAGGATTTTCAAGAGTAAAGATTTGTGAAGTTTGACAAATACTGAAAGTTCAGTTCAAGAGAACCGAATACGTTAATGCTTCTGCTCCCAAATATTGAACGAAGCGCCAAATAAGCCTCTGGTCACCCGAAACCATGCGAGACTAATGTTTGGTGGTAGGAAATTACTGTCCTGACTCTGGCCCGTGTAGCCTATCGGCCCGATGTTCAAAGGTCTAAACTGGGGTAGGTTTGTAACTTCACAAAGACGCCAGTCTCAACTGGCTTCGAGAAGCATTCATACACTGTGGGCGCCTAAACACCCATGCGCTCGGCCGAAATCTATCCTGCCCACATTTGGGACACCTGAGATTACTATCCTACCCCCAACCCGAAATATGTCCGAAATTTTAGATGGGGTCAAAGTTTGTAACTTTCCCCAAATTTCAAACAAGCGTGTCCCAAACCGAAACATTGTTCCCCCTTAGTTTCCCCCCTCCCTCCATTTCCCCATTTATACTCCGTGGGCACCAAAACTCCCTCTCGACCAGTCACGAAACCCTAGCCTCCTCCGTCCTCCACCCCATAGCGCCCAATCCACCGCCGCCCTCCTCCATCACGCCGGAGCCAGTACCCCGACGTCGTTGTCCAACACAACCGCAACAAAAATGCCCTCAAGGACTTAGCAGCTAAAGACGAGGCAGAGCTGCCTCCACGACGCTGACGCCGACGTGCACCGTCCCACAACCACTTCGACCATACCGTTCTGCGCCTCACCGCTGCCGCTCCACTTTTGCAACCGTCCACCGCACCGGAGCTTTTCCCGCTACGCTATCGTTCGCCGTCTTGGATCTGGTTCCCTGCCGCCGACAGACGGCCACCACACCACACTCAACAACTTGGCCATGGGTTCTTCCAAGGCACCATCGTCCTACAAAACTTCTCATTTCTAGCGAACCACAAGAAGATCATTGGAAAAATAGAAGGAGGACACAACACTGCTAGCAGAAGGAGGTACTCCTCTTCCCTTATTCATGCAAATCTTATGTCTCTTCTCACACCGTATTCATCCCACGAAAGAAACTAGTTGAGCGCTTCTTACTGCATCTTCTTCGTGATACTAAATGCACAAGGTTTCCTCCCTTTACTATTTCACCTTTGCTAGAGGTTAGTAGCCTGCCCGGATTTCAGTTCAGGGTCAGTCGAACCACAATTATAAGAAGCAGCACCTGCTTAGGCGCGTGGAGCACCTAGTCCGCCTGTTCGCCGGGGAAGCAGCGCATCGGTGTCTATCATAGGGGTGTGAGGCGCAGGAGCTGCTTGCGCCCGATCTGGAGGTCGGCGGTGCGATTAGGTCGATGGGAGGGCGGAGGTAGGGGATTGGGCCGGTGGTCACTGGCGTTTCGAGGAAGATGGTCAACACTGACTGGCTGGAGGTAAATGAAGGCAATCTACCCGTTCTTTGTACATCGGACGGTGCAGAAAAAATGGACTGACCTATTTGTTTTCAGTCAACTGTTATTTTCATAGAATCCTGTACTAATTTAGTGTGCCATGCATGTTGTAGAGCTATCATATGTCTCCCGTCATTTATTTCTCACCGACCTACTGTCTGCTACCTTTACACTTTACTAATTGTGCACACACTTCACCCATACTCACACTATTGTTTTTTTAAGCATGGGTATTTCAGACTCTGATGTAGCGTTGATGAATTCTGAAAAGAAAAGACAGAAGTCGCTCCAGTGTAATTCAAAGATAAGCACTGAGTGTTTCAGTGCTCTAAAGGGTGAAGTGACAGTAGTTGGAGACACTAAATGTAGCTCTGCAGTTGATGATCTCAATTGCCACACGCAACCATCCTAGGTGCTTGTTTTAAGTTCGCGGTGTGAAATGTGCTTTCATGGTTCATATGGTGCCTAGCTTGTATTGCATCCAGTTTGGTTAAATTGCATCTGCTTAATTTACACATTACACACTTGCATCTGCTCTTTTGTATCCCTCATCAATCACTTATGATGAGACAATCACCCTAGTGGGTTACTGTGAGACGCACTAGTCGTTTAAAGAGTGTAGTGTCATCCTCCCCACATGATTCTCAAGAAACAGCAAGGCTAAATGAAGATAGTCAACATAGCTCTCTAGTTGATGACCGCAATTCCCCCACACCACCATCGCAGGACCTTGCTCTTACTTGGCAGTGTGATATGTGTTTGCATGTTGCATATGGTGTCTACCTTGTAATGATTCTAATTAGGGTAAATTGCATCTGCTTAGTTAACACATTATACCTGTGAATATGACATGCCTCCATGTTTTTGGTACATACTACGTCTTTCTATTAACCATGTTCTTACATCAAACTACTTTTCTTGTGTATCCCTCATCAATCACTTCTGACGATACACCTTCAAGTTGACAGTGTAATATTGGTTGCATCTTGCATATCATTACAAACATGTATTGACTCTAATTTGTTGAAGTGCCTCTTATAATGAGACACATCTAACTTGGTAGAGGGATTTTGGTTGGATCTTTCATATGGTGTCTGGATTGCATTGCTTCCAATTTGTTGAAATGCCTTCTACATAGCGTTTTTCATACATATTCCATCCTCCTACAATGTTGTTGCCATACATAAAAGTTTTGTTCATTAGTATCATGCATCAACGAATTTGGAAGTGAGAATTGCATTCCTTTTTCCTGTGTGTTTACTTGAGAAGACAAAATCTGAAAGGACGAAGGCACAGGATGATGGTGGTCCTCTGGAGCAACTGAAACAGATTATCTCTGTAGATTCTCCTGCTACTCTTACTGCAGTGCAAGTTCCAAATCTCATCTTCCGTACTCCACAACACAAGGTGCTTGCTCTACCTAACATGGCAGTGTGATATCTGGTTGCATGTTGCACATGGTGCCTAGCTTGTATTGCTCCTAATTTGTTAAATTGCATCTCCTTAGCTTACACATTATACATGTGAATATGACACGCCTTCCTGTTTTTGGTACATACATCTGCCGATCACACCATGTTCTTACATCAAACTACTATTCTTGTGTATCCTGCATCTATGGCTTATGATGAGACAGTCACGCCCGTGGGTTAGTATGAAACGCGCTACTCTTATAAAGAATGCAGTTTCATCCTCTCCAGATGATTCTCAAGAAACAGCAAGCCTAAATGAAGATATTGAACGTAGCTCTGTACTTGAAGACCGCACTTCCCCTACACCACCATCACAGGTGCTTGCTCTAACTTCACAGTGTGACATGTGGTTGCATGTTGCATACAATTTCTAGCTTGTAATGCTTATAATTAGGGTAAATTGCATCTGCTTAGTTTACACATTATACCTGTGAATATGACATGCCTTCCTATTTTTGGTACACACTACATCTACGTGTTAACCTTGTTCTTACATGAAACTACCTCTCTTCTGTATCCTGTATCAATCACTTACGATGAGTCACCTTTATTCGTTGCATATTGCATATTATTTCCAGCCTATTCCGATGTATTGCTTCTAATTTGGTAAAATACATTGGTTAGGGCACCCTTTTAATTTGGCAGAGTGATATTGGTTTCATCTTTCATACGGTTTCTAGCTTGCATTGCTTCTAACAAGTTCAAAGACCTTGTGTTTACACTTTATACATCATACATGTGAATATGTCACACCGTACTGTTTTTCATACATATTCTATCCTCCTATCATGCGTCTGCCTTACATGAAAGTAGTGTTTGTTAGTATCATGCATCAATGAGTTCTAAAGAGCAAATTTATTCCTTTTTCTTGTGGGTTTGACTTGACAAGGCAAAATCAAGAAAGAGGAAGGAAACGAGTAAGGAAGGTGATGATGCTGGTCCTCTGCAGCAACGTAAACGGAGCATCTGTATGGATTCTCCTTGTACTGCTAGTGCATTACAAGGTCCAAGTCTCCACTCCCCTACTCCACCATCCAAGGTGCTTGCTCTAACTTGACAGTGTGATATCTAGTTGCATGTTTCATATGGTGTCTAGCTTGTATTGCTCCTAATTAGTGTAAACTGCAAATGCTTCTAACACATGATACGTGTCAATATGACATGCTTTCCTGTTTTTGGTACATACTATATCCGTCTATCACACCATGTTCTTACATGAAACTACTCTTCTTGTGTATCCTGCATCAGTCACTTATGATGGGACACCTTTAAATTGGCAGTGTGATATTGGTTTGCATCTTGAATATGATTTCTAGCATGTATTGCTTCTAGTTTGATGAACGCCACCTATGACGAGACAGTTTTTAACTTGGCAGAGTGATATTGATTGCACTTTCCATATGGTGTCTAGCTTGCATTGCTTGTAATTTGTTGAAGTGCCTTCTTCTTAGTTACCACATCATAGGTGTGAATATGTCAAGCCGTCCAGTTTTTCGTACATATTCCATCCTCGTATCATGACTTTGCCTTTCATCAGAGTAGTGTTCGTCAGTATCATGCATGAATGAGTTCTGAAGAGCGAATTATATTCCTTTTTCTTGTCGGTTTGACATCACAATGCAAAATCAATAAAGCCGAAGGAAATTGGCGAGGCATTGGATGATGGTGGTCCTTCCGAGCAACTGAAACGGAGGTTCTCTATAGATTCTACTCCACCATCCTCCCAACAAGATTCGCAAGACAACACAAGGCTAGACAGTCAATGTAGTTGTGTAAATGATGATCACATCTCCCCTACTCCACCATCACAGGTGCTTGCTCTAACTTGGCACTATTATATGTGGTTGCATGTTACATATGATGTCTAGCTTGTGTTTCTTCTAACTTTGTTGAATTGCATCTACTTATTTTACACATAATGCCTATGAATATGACATGTGTTCCTGTTTCTAGAACATAGTATATCTGATCACCCCACGTTCTTACATCAGACTACTGTTCTTGCATATCCCACATCAGTCACTTATGATAAGGCACTATTAAGTCGCCATTGTAATATTGGTTGTGTCTTGCATATGATTTCTAGCATGTATTGCTTCGAATTTGTTTAAACTCCATACAGTTTGAACTAGGCAGAGTGATATTGGTTGCATCTTTCATATGGTGTCTAGCTTGCAGTGCTTCTAATTTGTTGAAATGCTTCTGCTTAGTTACCACATCATAGATGTGAATATATCACGCCATCCTGTTTTTCGTACATATTCCATCCTCGCATCATGTGTTTATCTTTCATCCGAGTAATGTTCGTCAATATCATGCATGAATGAGTTCTGAAGAGCGAATTTTATTCCATTTTCTTATCGGTTTGACTTAAAAATGTAAATTCATTATAGCTGAAGGAAATTAGTCCGGCAGTGGATGATGGTGGTCCTTTGGAGCAACTCAAACACTGGGTCTCTACAGATTCTAATCCTCCGAACAAGATTCACAAGACAACACAAGGTTGGACAGTTAACATAGATGTGTAGATGATGAGCACATCTCCCCTACTCCACCATCACAGGTGCTTGCTCTAACTTGGCACTATTATATGTGGTTGCATGTTGTGTATGATGTCTAGCTTGTATTGCTTCTAACTTTGTTGAATTGCTTCTGCTTATTTTACAAATAATGCCTGTGAATATGACACGTGTTCCCGTTTCTAGAACATACGTGTACATGATGAGCACATCTCCCCTACTCCACCATCACAGGTGCGTGCTCTAACTTGGAACTGTTATATGTTGTTGCGTTTTCCATTTGATGTCTAGTTTGTATTGCTTTTGATTATGTTGAATTACATCTGCATAGCTTACAACTTATACCTGCAACGATCACTTACCCATATGACACATTTAACTTGGGACTGTGATGTAGGTTGCATCTTGCATTGTCTTCTAGCTTGTACTCCTTCTAATTTCACTAGTAGAAAAACCCCCCATTTGTCCCGGTTCGCGAGGGCCATTTGTCCTGGTTCCCGAAACGGGACTAAAGGGTCGTTACTAAAGCCCCATTCCTTTTGTCCCGGTTCGCCCAGTTACCGGGACAGATGGGGCTCCACGTGGCCGCTGCCGCTTGCCCAGGCAGGGGTGGCTTTTGTCCCAGTTGGTGCCACCAACCGGGACCAAAAGGCTTCCACGCGTCAGCATTTCAGGGGCTGGGTTTTTTGTTTTTTTTCTGAAAGGGGGGAGGGTTTGGGGGGTTTTGTAGGGTTAATTTAAGGGTTTCATACTTTCATATATTGTGTTAGGTAGCTAATAGAGAGAATTGTCCTCTCTTTTCTCCGTTCCTGGTCGATGCTACGTATAGAGAGGACTCGACACGCTAGCTAGCTAGTAAGCAAATGAAGGAAACTATTAAGTATTGAAGATCGTCATGAACATATACAGAAGTGATCGACCTCTCCTTCTTTGAGAGATTGGTCGAACAACAAGTTTTCGTGTATCTTACCGACGATACTGGCTACATATATATATATATATATATATATATATATATATATATATATACAATGTGTAAGATCTCTCACAATACCCTGACATATGAACTCAACTTCCACATGCATGGTGGTATTCTCCGGCTTTATTGATGACGTGGTCAAGAAAGAATCCAGCCAATTCCTCTTGAATTGCTCTCATGCGATCTTCTGGTAGGAGTTCATTCCGTATCTCCCACATCTAATTTGAATAAGGGGGTCAATACATATATATGAATGAAACTTAATAGAAATGATGGTAATAAAATAAACTTGTAAATATTTTTGCTTATGCACTTCATATTGTCTTTTAGAGTAGCCCCGCCTATTCTTGGTCGTCGTGTTGTAGATGAACTCGCTGACATAGTATCCAAAGTAATTATTCCCGACTTCCTGCCACAAGCACTTTACGAGAAATAGAGGTCAATCAAACTGATAATGAAGCATTATAAATGGCATTGATGAAAGTAGCTAGAATCAATGGGAGATGCGCGGAACTAGCTAGCTAGCTAGTTGTACTTACTTTCGGGTATTTCCATCGCAGATACCGCAGCAGTCCCAAAACTTGTGCGGTGAATACTTTCCAAACCCTGCGACACAAAGAAAACAATTATTTGATATCATGAAATGAACAAAGTTGCCGATACGATACGATAATGATCGATTCAACTTACTTCTCAAGCATTTTAGACATGTCCGCATAGTCCTCGGGATCTTTTTGTCTCGAGTCTAAGACGTTTACTAGTCCCTGCTGAAACTTAATCTCTAGGAGAATATAGTGGAACCTGCGCACGCATGCATAACTCATTGATTACATTAATTACTATAACCTCGATTAATAATTAAGGGAAACCGAATATGCACAAGATAGTAACACTCACTTCAAGTTGTAAGGAAAGAGTATTGTACCTTTGTTTTGATTTATTACCAATGATCATAGCAAGTTGTCCTTGGTTTCTTTGGCATGAAATGTAACCGTAAATTCATCTATGAGATTTGTGTTAATGAACCCAATATCATACATTTTAGCTTTTCTGCATTCGATGATCTTCAACCTGCATAATGTAGTGAGGATCATTATATATACATGCAATGAAAGAGCTGAGCTATATATAGCGACTTAATAACAAATGTTGTACTTATAGACAGTAGCAAGTGACCGTTAATTTAACGAGGGCCTTTAGATTGAAAAACTAGAAGAAGTCCTCAAATGGAACAGACAACTCCTCAATTCCAACGAGTATCCTCTTTAACTTTCAGCGTCAAAGTATCGTTTTTCTTCCCAGCTGACTGCTTTCTGCAGGTTTCCATGTACCAATCATGGAATCTTAGCATCATCGTTGTTAGAGTAGTTCCATCTTTGACGAGAGGCTTCATGTGCTCGTATTTTAATTCGTCCACCTCCATTATATCAAAATGTGCATCGTCGTAATCTCCAGGATTGGAACCGGCCAAGATCCCTGGATGATTAGCGATGACATCGCTAGACACCTTGAGCGTGGGGCATGATTGGTTCGCTTGTTCGCCGAGCTAGGGATTTTTTTCCAGTTCTTCGTTCTTGTAACCTTTTGTCACTGCAAGTACTTCCCGACCGCTTCACTTCCTTATATGTCTTTTCAGTAATGCGCTCATAGTTGGTTTGCAGCGGATACAGTGGTGGTCGCTGCACGGCATCCAAAGTCCGCTTTGCTTTCACCGGATCTATCTTCTCCTCCGGGGGTGGATGTCTCTTAGCTCTTTGCGCGGTGAAGTAGTCCTTCACTTGGGCTTGACAGATCTCCTCGTTTTCCTATTCGGTCATCTCGTATGGTAACTTCTCTGTATTGCCTCCTGCCTGTACTGCTAGATGCCACGGCAGGCCAAGTGGCTGCGGCTTTCTTCTTTAGTTTCTTATGAGGCGGAGGAGAAGGACTGCGACGCACTGGAGCAGCCGCAGCGATGGCAGGTCTCTTCCGCCCTTGCTGACGAGGCGGAGAAGGAGGAGGCTTGCTGGTCGGGCACGCCGGTGCAGGCGGAGTGCCGCCACGCGCCAAAGAAGGAGGTGGAGTGCCCTGATCATTCTCCGGAGGACCAGGCGGAGGAGGAGGCGGAGTGCCCTGACTCGCCAGAGGAGGAGGAGGAGACGGAGGCATCCAGTTTAGAAGTTTGATGAGCTCCTTCTGCCATAGGCATGGAGTCTTCAAAGCAGAACCTAGCCGAGTCTCCCCTTCACCGGTAGGGTGGTCAAGCAAGATCTCCTCAAATCCCTTCATTATTTCGTCCACCGTCACCCTAGCATATCCTTCTGGAATTGGACAACAGTGAAAATTTGCGCCGGGTTCAGGAGGTGGCAATGTAGTTCTGCCGGAATTGGACAACCGCCTTGACTTTGTAGTTCTGCCATTGCGTCATAAGATGGCAATGTTGAGACTCCATGATATCATCCATGGGTTAAATAACAGGAGCCGTGAAGACAGGCTCCAGCTGAACTAGCTCGGTGGAAGCCATGCTGCTTCTCTGCTGAGATGGCGGGCTAGCTTCAGGAGTAGCTTCGGCAGATTGCTTGCTTCGAACTACATCTCGTTCCTCTAGTTTTTGTACCCTTGCGTGCAGCTCCTGCAGTTCGCTCTGCTCCACTTTCCTCCTCCTCTCTTGGCATTTGTAACCGCCTGCGTCCGGAAACCCAGCCTTCCACGAAACGGAGCCTGGCGTGCCTCGTGTCCGTCAAGGGTGCTCAGGATTCCCGAGGGCCATTGTGAGCTCGTCCTTCTCTCTGTCTGGAACGAACGTCCCTTCTTGGGCTGCGTTTATATAAAGCTTCGTGAGGGGTATTCGCAGTTGCTCCCTCGTCCAAACGCACTTCCCTATTACAGGGTCCAAGGTTCCACCAACCCCGAAGAACCAAGTCCAGCAACGGTCCGGCCAGTTCAATGTCTCTGGTTCGACCCCTTTATCAAGCAGGTCGTTCTTAGCCTTGGCCCACAATGGTCGGGGTTTGAGGTAGCCACCTGACTTTGTGCGACGGTGATGCTCCTTCTTCGCATCATTTATCTTATTTGTCGCTGACATCTTCTTACTCCTCTCCGATGTCTCGTTGGCCACAAATGTGTCCCATTGATCTCTAAGCCTATCAAATCGGCCGACGAATTCCGTTGTCTTTTTTGTCGACAAACTTTGCCTTCAGCTCATTCTTCCACCTCCTGAATAGATCTGCCATCTTCTTGAATGCAAAGGACTTGATCATTGGCTCCATAACTCGATTCTCTGGATCCTCCTCTTCCGGTAGGGTGAAATTTACCTTCAGCACTTTCCAAAGATCCTCTTTTTGTCTATCTTCGACAAAACAAATTTGAGCTCTTCATCGTTAGGATGATTCCATAGCTCGATGCTGATCGGGGTCATGTCCCTAACGAGAACCACGGACTGAGAAGTAAACGCGTCCTTGGTCTGGAGGGGTTCAATCGGCTGGCCATCGCGCGTGATTGCTGTGATCGTGAACCTTTCATCCGAGCACAACTTTTTCTTCGGGCCTCGTCTCTTTACCGAAGTTGTGCTCGATCCGGAGGGCTAGAAATAAGAAGAAAGATGAGAGTTAATATGTGTAGATACCCAAACAATGAATGCATCAATTAGCTAGTCAGCACGGGCTTAATTAATATACCTGGCCGGACTCTATTCGGTCACCGGAGCCGTCATCACGGTCTCCTTCTTGCACCGGCATTCGGTCACCGGAGCCATCATAATCATGTCCTTCCTCCTCCGTTGTTTGATAACCATAGCCTGCTTCTTGACCCTCTCCTTCCATACCATCGGTTTCGTTGATATACGACATGACATCAGCTCCGGCTGTGATAATGTCCCCCAACACCCGTTCTGCTTCCTCGCGTCGGCCATCCTCCATAGTTTCTACAAATATTACAACATGGCAACTATTATACAAACATTACAGATGGATATATTAGTGGCAAACATAGACCTAGCTATAGCTATTCACAAGAAGGAGTTATATTAATTAATGGCCTCAATGCTTCTCTAGGATTTGGGGTGGCCTCGACAACACTTAAAGGTTTTGGGGTGGCCTCGACGACAACGCTCTTTTAACTTGGTAAAAGAGGGGGTATATCGACAATGACGACATACATACATGGAAAAAAATATTATCGGGGAGGGGGTATATCGACACCCCCTCACGTCGAAGTTATCGGGGAGGGGGTATCGAACAAACTATATACGAGTTATCGGGGAGGGGGTATCGAACAAACTTAATATCGACCCCCCAATGAAAGATTCATTGAACAAACTTAATACAAGATTTAACAAAAAAACATTGATCAAACAAAATAAGACCATCGAACCCTCGACCCTAGAACCCTAGAACTGCGGGGAGACGTTGACGAGGAGCGGGCATCGACGACGATGGCGACCGCGGGGCGGCGACGGCGAGCACGGGCAGCCTAGCAGCGTCGATGAGCTCGACATCGTCGGGGGGCAAATGGTCGATGAATTTTTTTTACAAGTCTTGCTTATATACACACGGCATTGGTCCTAGTTCGTGGCACAAACGGGTATATAGACCCCCCCCTCATGTCAAAGTTATCGGGGAAGGGGTATATCGACACGACATACCCGATAAAAAATAAGAGGAGGAAGAAAAAAAAAGAGGAGAAGAAGAAATATATAGAGGGGAAGATCAAAGAAAACAAAGAAGAAAAAAAAGAGGAGAAGAAGAAAGGAATAGAGGAGAAGAAGAAAAAATAGAATATTTTCTATTTCTTCTTCTCCTCCTCTATTCCTTTCTTCTCCTCCTCCTTTTCTTCTTCTTTTTTCCTCTACTTATTTATTTCTCCTTTTCATCCTCTCCTCTTCTTCTCCTTCTTCCTCCTCTTATTTTCCTTTTTCCTCTCCTTTTTCTTCTTCTACAACCTTCTTCCTCTTTTCTTCCTTTTTCTTATTTTACTTTTTCCTCTACACTAACCTAAAATGCACTAACCAAAAATCGGTACCTAAATAAAAAAATTAATACATATATGAAAAGAACATCATATGCACCCAGAAACATCATATGCTCATAGCATGGGACGGCGCGGCGACGGCGTTGATCGAGGCAGGGGCGGCGTGGGGCGGTGACAGCATCGGGGCGGTGCGGGGAGGTGACAGCGTCGTGGCGGCACGGGGCGGCGACGGTGTCGGTGTGGCGCGGGTGGCGATAGCGTTGGGGCGGCGCGGGGCGGTGACGGTGACAGCGTCGGGTCCGTGAGACGGTGCGGGGTGGCATGCGGCGACGGCGTGGGCTGCCGCGCGGTGACAGCGTCAGGGTTGCGCGGGGCAGTGACGACACGAGGCAGCGACGGCGATGGCGTCGGGCAGCCTGGCAGCGTCGATGAGTTCGGCGTCATCGGCGGGGCAAATGGTCGATGAAACTAAAAAATTTCACAAGTCATGCTTATATATACGATGCTTTGTCCCAGTTCATGGCACCAACCGCGACCAATGCCCCCTTTAGTCCCGGTTGGTGCCACCAACCAGGACCAAAGGTCTCTTTTCAGTAGCCCAAAGGGCGGGAAGCAGAGGCCTTTGGTCACGATTGTTGGCACCAACCGGGACTAAAGGGGGGGCATTTGTATCAGTTCATGGCACCAACCGGGACCAATTCCACCCTTTAGTCCCGGTTGATGCCACCAACCGGGACCAAAGGACCTGTGCTGCCCGCGTCGCGGCCAAAGTTTAGTCCCACCTCGCTAGTTGAGAGAGCTCGAGAGTGGTTTTTAAGCGCTGATGCGCCAACCCTCTCGAGCTCCTCTCAACTGCAGGTTTTCGGGCCTAATCTGTCACTATGTGCATGTGGGCCTACTAGGCCTACTGCGGGCATGAATCCTGGCCCATTGTTGGGTTTCTAGTCGTATTCAGGCCGTGGTGGCCCTTTAGGTGGCACTTTTTTTATTTTTATTGTTTTTTGTTTTTGGCTTTGATAATTTTATTCTATTTCTACTTACAGCAAAATACTTATTAGTTTTTTAGTGAATCTTTTTTATTTTAGGTAATAAAAATTATAAGCTTTCTCTGAGTGCCATTTGTT
>NC_057801.1:99057519-99074536 GCF_018294505.1 Triticum aestivum
TTATTTTATTTTGTTTCTACTTATTTATTTTCTTTTCTTTTTTGCTTTTTTATTTATTTTATGAAAATTCTTTTTGCTTTTAATATTTTACACACAAAAGCTCTCTCCCCTAGCTGGTTCATTGGGCCCGGTTCATGGCTTGACCCGGTACTAAAGACCACCCTTTGGTCCCGGCTCTGGCCACCAACCTGGACCAATGGTGTTGGGCCAGGAGCGAGGCCCATTGGTCCCGGTTCGTCCCACCAACCGGGACCAAAGGGGCGAGACTAACCGGGACCAATGCCCCCAGGAGGCCCAGCAGGCCCCCGGGCCTCACGAACCAGGACCAATGGGCCCATCGGTCCTGGTTCGTGACTGAACCGGGACTAACGGGGTTACCTGGCCGGAACAAAAGCCGTGTTTTCTACTAGTGTTTCTTGAAATGGCACTTACGACGAGACACTTTTTCCCTGATAGTGTGATATTGGTTGCATGTTCATATGGTGCCTAGCTTTCATTTCTTCTAATTTTGTTGAAATGCCTTCCGCTTACTGTTTTCTCATACATATTCCATCCTCCTATCGTACGTGTGAATATGCAACGCTGTGTTTTTTTGTATATATTCCATCCTCCTATCCTGCGCTTGCCATACATCAAAGTAGTGTTCGACTGTCTCATGCATCAACCAGTTATGCAGAGCTAATTTTATTCATCTTCGTGTGATTTTGATTTCATAAGCCAATATCAGAAAATATTAAGGAAAAGTGTAAATTAGGGGATGTTGGTGGTCCTCCGCACCGACGCAAAGAGAGACTCTCTAGATTTGCCACTGCTACTGCTAATGAAGTTGAAGTCCCAAGTCTACATAATGAGTTCATCTCCTGTACTCCACCATCATAGGTGCTTGCTCTCAGTTATCAGTGTGATAATTGGATTGATGTTGCATATGTTGTCTAGCCTTTATTTCTTCTATTTTGATCAAATTGCACCTGCTGAGTTTATATGTTATACATGTGCATATGACATGGCTTTCTGTGTCTACAATACACTCCATCTATCTATCATAACTTGTTCTTACATCAAAGTACTGCTGTTGTGTATGCCGCATCAGTCACTCATGATTGGACGCTTTTAACATGGTAGTTTGATAGTGCTTGCATCTTGCATTGATTTCTACATTGTACTTCTTCTAATTTTTCGAATTGCCACTTATGACAAGACACTTTTAACTCGGCAGAGTAATATTGTTTGCATCTTTCATATGGTGTCTAGCTTGCATTACTTCTATTTTCTTGAAAATCTTTCTTCTTAGTTTACACATCATAGATGTGAATATGTCACACCGTCCTGTTTTTCTTACATATTCCATCCTCATACGGTTGTCTTACATCAAAGTATTGTTTGTCTGTATCATGCATCAATGAGTTCTGAAGAGCAATTTTATTCTTTTGTGTTGTGGGTACGGCTTGACATGGCAAAGTCAAAAAAGAGCAAGGAAAATAATATAGCAGGGAGTGGTGCTACTCGTTGGTTGAAACGGAAAAGGATCTGCCGTCGTGATTTCTGCTGGTACTTATAGTGCAGCAGAAGGTCCAAGTCCACCGGCTAAATCTACAAACACAGTATCACCTACTCCACCAACTGCAGCATCCGCTTCAACTGTACCAACATCTCAATGAGTTACTCGTTCATTTACTCCAGAATTGGACAGTTCCCAAGCTGCCTTCACACCTAACAATACTTCCGAAGCACTCCAGACACAACAGGACTTGGCAAGATCAGATGAACCTCATGAGCATCAACGCCAAGGCGGTACCTGACCGAGTCCAGTTGCAGTTGCATGCTCCTTTATATTTACTCTCATAGTTTGATATACACTAACAGTTTCAATATTCGTTGTTGAACTAGCACCACGGCGCAAGCGGAAACAGACATTAGGGATAATGCTTGACAGATTAACAAAATCTAAAGTAGGAAGAATGGAGATCATTTTGAGGCAGGTTTAAAAAGGCCACCTGATGCTACAGAGTCAGCCAAGTTAGTATCAGAGGCAGCCGTTGCCGTTAAGTGTCATGCACGTATCCTCCCAACGTGGATCCAGTATAGGAATGCGAAAGACAATACCCATTTTAACACCTTCCTTGACCATTTATCTGTAAGTAATGTTATTCACTACAATTAGTAATATTGTCTTGCTCTGTCCCATACTTTCTAGCTTCCTCCTAATAAGACTCACTTTCTTTTTTCAACAGATGAGGTTCAAGTTGGATCCGAAAGATGATGCAACTAAACAAGCATGCACTCATGTTTTTCAGTCTGCTCTATGACATTATAGGTACCACCTTAGAAAATCTCACTTTGAAGGCAATGCTAACAATGAAATCGCCCAAACATCTCAAGTGGAATATATTACAGATGAAGACTGGACAGCCCTTATTAAACACTAGTCTGATCCAAGGTATCAAGTAGGCTATATGTATTTGATCAGACCACATATTGAAATTGTATTTATGTATGTGCCTTACAAGTGTATCTTCTTCTAGGCTAAATGTTTGCAGAACAAGACCAACCGTTCTAAAGTGAAATTGCAACAAACAACAGGGTCTCGTAGCTATATTGCACACTGCGAGGCTCTTGTAAATAGCTGCTACTTCCTTCTTTTTTCTGTGCCATATTATTGTATCTATATTGACTTGTACCAAATACAAAGGAAAGCCCATGCGGACCAAAAAGAACCTAAACCGAATGTAGTGCAAATCTTCAAGGATTGCCACACCAGAAAGATGAAGGGCATGAGCACACAAGTTCAAGCCGCTGTTGTAAGTCCTTACTCCTCCTGCCTTTGAACTGATTGGTACTGTGATGTGTTCATTTAACTACATGGTTTGCAGCCAATGTCAGTTACTCTATTCACTTTTATACATAATTGTCTTAACGTATCATTTCACCTTACATGGTTTAAAAGAGATGAAGGATATTCTTTTGGTCTTGATCTGTAATCTAGTTGTTATGTTCATGTGCGCACACAATGACAAAATAGCATGTTTGTTTTATATCTGTTTGCCCTTGATAAGAATGATGTCATACTATGTTCATACTACTTTAAACCTTTTCTATTTATCCTTAGATGTCAACGAATGTGAGGAAATAGACAATACAGTAGGCATGCTACATGGACATATGTTCCGAAAGTGATTTTATTATGTAGTTGGCACTACAATACATGCTAATGTATTACAGTAGTTCACCAAAATAAGTTATGTATAAACGTGTAACCTACATTGTTTGTTTTGGTCTCATTAGTTACTTATCTGGTACACTAATCTACAAGTTCAAACTTTCAGCAAGCGATGGAACAAATGATTGAACAGCCACAACCACCTGAAGGTGACGAGGCTAGCACGGGCACAATGTCACCTCTTGCTGCAGTGCGTCAGTATCTCTCCACTAATAGTGCAAAAAGCACCCTCCTACGTAATTACAGGTTGGTTGTCAAGGTAACCTCATCCAAATCGCCTACTGAACAAAATCTTCCGGCTAGACAGAGTGATATATCTGTGCTCCAGACACAAGCCCAATCCCTAATGGACGTCGTTTCGGAAACAAGAATAGTGTTTGACAAATGTCGTCAAGATATGAATGGTTTTGAAACCATAATATCAGACATTCGCTTCGTTGTTCAAGAGCAATGGCGAAAAAAGGTGAAGATCGTGCTGCTCCATCAGATTCTACAGCCTGAAACATTAGCACTCAGGTCAAATGATTTGTGCTTCTATACATATGATGGTGCTTTTATCTGCAAGGACTATAAACTTTATGCCACCAGGCCTTTTGTTGTACGGTTGGAACTTATTTTGTTGTGACTCAACATTTATGATGCTGCCAAAGGCTGCAGTAATTACGACACTATTTTTGTATAGTGTAGGTTTATCTTTGTAATGTATTCGGCCGAAAGCTTCGTAGGAGCCCAACATGCCAACATTTGTCGGGCCCATTCCAATTGGGCTAAAAACGATTATGGGCCGAAATTTGCATGTAGCCCACTAAAAATATCTGGGCCTAAATCAGCAGAAGCTTTCATATTTTTCTTGTAGCCATGTGCCCATAGTGGGCCTTTAACAGGCCTAAACATAGTTTGGGCCCTTAGTAACAATAGGCCGTTTACAGCTGTAAATATCTCAACCACATAAAAAACATGGGCCTTTAATAGGCCAAAAGTGAGATTGGGCCCTGATTGTGCCAAATAACCCACTGGTCTTAGTAGGCCAAAATGGTGGCCCATTTACAATGCGGATCTTTCACAGGCCGAAAATCAGACGGGCCTTAAATGCGCCAACCTAATACACGGGCCTTTAACAAGTCGGAAGTTCTGTTAGGCTTGATTATCGTCATTTTTCTATGGGCCATTAATGGGGCCGATGTGACATTGGGCCACATATGGCCCATGGATTTCGTCCGACGTTAACAGGCCGAAAATCACAACAGACCGAAATTGGCCCAAATATATAGTGGGCCTCTAATAGGCCGAATGTCAGACATGGCCGAATATGACCCAAATCCTTCATGACCATTTATGGGCCGAAAGTTTCAATGGCCTGTAAATGGGCCCATATAAACCAGGACCTTTAACAGGCCGGAAATACACCGGGCCGTAATTCGGCCCAAATACTTAACGGACTGTTAACGGGCCAGAAGTGACCATGGGCCGTGATGATGACAAGTTTAGAAGAGGCCATTGACTGGCCGATTTGACACTAGCCGTACGGGCCTTAACCGAGAATGTTGGGCCTCTAGCTGGGCCGGCCCATTATGGTCTGCAAAATCTTGTGGGCCTTTATCTGGGCCGGCCCATTATGGTCCGCTAAATCTTGCGGGCCTTTAGCAGGGCCGACCGATTATGGTCTGCAAAATCTTGTGGGCCATTAGCTTGGCCGGCACATTATGTTCTGCTAGATCTTGTGGGCCTTTAGTTGGGCCGACCCATTTAAACTTTATGGGCCACTTTTGGGCCCGTCCACATGTCAACATATCATAGGCCCATCTTGACCGTTGGATGAGTGACACCTGTGCCAACGCGGAGCTGAAGCGTGGTTCCATCAGCCAATGAGAATTTTACACGTGGAAAATCGGCATTGGTCGTGGCTGTTAGCGGGTTATCGGATCCAAAACTGGACCCGATAGCTTAACGTCGCTTAACGGCGTCCCGTTACGGTGGATGCCACGTGTCGGTCACCCTTGACAAAAGAACTTCTATGACGCATGATTTATCGTCATGGAAGTGGACACTTCCGTGATGATAATTTTGGTAATGTCATGGAACACTTCTACGACATCACAGGTATGACTATCTTGATTCTGTCATAAAATCGTCATGGATGTACATTCATGACAGAAAATGTGGCCTACTATGACAAACATGTATCATCACGGAAGTGTATTTTTTTTGTAGTGTACAGAGCAGGACCCAGTGTTGAAGTTTAATTCGGCAGATGATACTATACCAGTTGACTTTGTTCTAGGCGGTTCATCCAAGCAATTCATCGTCAGCGCCAACATGGATCCGAAATAGGAAAGCGCGCTCATCGAGTTCATCTGGGAGACTGGGACATGTTTGCATCGAAGCCTTCTGAGATGCTAGGTGTACCGAGGGAACTCGCTGAGCCCACTCTTAATATTGATCCGAAGTTTAAGTCGGTCAAGCAATTCCTTCGTCGTTTTAATG
The DNA here is from genome assembly GCF_018294505.1 of Triticum aestivum. NCBI lineage: Eukaryota > Viridiplantae > Streptophyta > Magnoliopsida > Poales > Poaceae > Triticum > Triticum aestivum. The sequence continues at coordinate 99,063,221 of NC_057801.1, forward strand.
AAGAAAGGCGCAAGGCCATTGAAGAAGAAGTGGACCGGCTCTTGGCAGTTTGGTTTATTGTTAAAGTTTTTCATGCTGAAATGTTGGCTAACCCGGTGCTAGTGCTTAAGAACAATGGCACTTGGCCTATGTGTGTGAGTTACATGGACCTTAGAAAGGATTGGCCGGCTAATGCTTTTGCTCTCCCTCTTATTGATCAGATCATTGATGCTAAGGTAGGTTGTGAGTTTTTGAGTTTCTTAGAAGCTTATTCTGGTTATCATCAGATCAAGATGGCACTTAAGGACCAGGAGAAGACTTCCATCATCACTCCCTTTGGAGCCTTCTGCTATGTGTCTATGCCTTTTGGGCTCAAGAGTGCCCAGGCGACTTATCAACGTTGTGTTCAAAATGATCTCCACAGTTAGATTGGATGAAATTTTCATGCTTATCAAGATGATATTGTTGTGAAATCCAGGAAGAAGGAGACCTTGATAGATGATCTGAAGGAGACCTTTGACAATCTCCAGGTTTACAATATGATGTTTAACCCGGATAAATGTGTTTTTGGTGTGCCATCGGGCAAGCTCCTAGGTTTTCTGGTCTCTAAGAGGGGTATTGAAGCTAACCCATAGAAGATCAAGGCTATAACTTCCTTGGCTAAGCCGGCGTGCATTAATGTTGTTCAGTGCTTGGCGGGTCGTATTGTGGCCTTAAGCCGGTTTCTAAGCCGCCTGGGTGAAAAGGTTATTCCTCTTTATCGGATGATGAAGAAGACATATCACTTTGTTTGGAGTGATGCTGCCAATGAGGCGTTTGAGGTGCTTAAGAAACAGCTGGCTGAGCTACCGGTTCTTGCGGCTCCTATCAATAAGGAGCCCTTGCTTTTATATGTGGTTGTTAATAGTAGAGCCGTCAGCATGGCAATTGTTTTGGAGAGCAAAGAGTCAGGCAAGGAATATTCAGTTCAAAGGCCAGTTTATTATGTCAGTGAGGTGTTAATTGAATCTAAACAGAGATACCCACATTGTCAGAAGGTAGTCTATGGGGTATTCATGTCTAGTCGTAATTTGAAGAATTATTTCTTTGGTCATCCCATCACTATGGTCAGTTTTTCTCCTCTGGGGATATAATTCAGAACAGAGAAGCTACAGGTTGGGTGGCTAAGTGGGCCATTGAACTTGGACCTCATGGGTTGAAATATGTGCCTCGAACAACCATTAGGTCTCAGAATCTTGTTGATTTCATCAATGATTGGAAAGAGTTGCAGATGCCTGAGGATAAGCTGGATAATACATATTCGACTATTTATTTTGATGGATCCAGGCAATTGGAAGGCTCGCGGGCTGGAGTTATTTTGAATTCCCCATGAGGTGATAAGTTCTGTTATGTTTTGAGGCTAATGTTTCCTTGAACTAGCAATGCAGCTGAATATGAGGCTTTACTCCATGGTCTTCGAATGGCTAAGGAGAGGAACCTAAGCCGAGCCAGGTGTTTTGGTGAGTCAGATCTGGTGTCTCAACAGGTCTCAGGAAATTGGGTTTTGAAAGACCCGCTCATGGCGGCTTATCGCTGGGCAGTTGATGATATTTATGGTCATTTCAAAGGCTATCAGGTGGAACATATTGATTGCTGGCTGGGGTCCCAGCGTAAATTGGTACCACCTAATGTTTTTCTTGATGTTATGAATATTCCTTTAGTTAAATTGCCTACAGAAGAGGGTCTTCTTATCCCTGACCCGGAGACATAGTTGGTGGCGGTTCTCCATGCTATTCATGGTTGGACTGTCCCATATTTGGCTTATATGACCCGGGGTGAGTTACCAGATGATGACACTTTGGACAGGCAAATAACCTGGAGATCTAAGTCAATGACCCTTGTCAATGGCGAGTTACACCGATGCAGTGTTACAGGGGTATTTCAATGATGCATCTCTCCCGAGGAGGGTCATGAGATTCCAAGGGAGATCCATGAAGGAGATTGAGGCCATCATGCCGACTCTAAGTCTCTCGTTGCCAAGGATTTTCGTCATGGGTTTTATTGGCTGACGGCTCATGCTGATGTAGTGGATATGGTTAGGAAGTACGATGGCTGTCAGAAATTTTCCAAACGAGCTCATGTGTCGGCTCAAGAATTGAGGATGGTTCCAATTATTTAGCCGTTTGCAGTCTAGGGGTAGGATATGGTTGGAGCTTACAAAAGATCTAAGGATAAAAAGACCCGCCTTTCTGTGGCGGTTGACAAGTTCACATAGTGGGTTGAAGCAGAGCCGGTCGGCAAGTGTGATGCGGCAACGGCGGTTCAATTCATCAAAAATGTGATTTTCCATTTTGGTTATCCTCATAGCATCATAACTGATAGTGGCACTAACCTGTCTAAGGGTGCTATGAAAGACTTCTGTCAACAAGAGCATATTCGTCTTGATGTCTCATAAGTGGCTCACCCCCAGTCTAATGGTCAAGCTGAAAGTGCCAATCAAGAAATCTTGAGAGGTATAAAACCCCGGATTATGGCCCCCTTGCAGGGGATGTCGGGTTGTTGGTTTGAGGTGTTACCCTCAATGCTTTGGAGTATCAATACTACCCCCAACAGATCCACGGGTTATACACCTTTCTTCATGGTTTACAGAGCAGAGGTGGTTCTCCCTAGTGACATCCATCATGACTCGTGCCGTGTGGCGGCTTATGTTGAAGCTGATAATGAAAAGGCACATCAAGATGCTCTTGACTTCTTGGAAGAAGAGCGCCACCTTGCAGCCGCTCATTCGGCAGTATACCAACAAGATCAACGTCATTATAATAGCCGCCGGGTTAAGACCCGAACCTTTCAAGAAGGTGACTTGGTGCTCTAGCTCATACAGGATCATACCGATATGCACAAATTATCCCCACCTTTGGAAGGACCCTTTGTGGACAGCCAAAACTTGAACAACGGATCATACTACCTCATTGATGTTCGAGACCACAAGGACTCATGCACATCAGAGGAGGAGACCCGTCGGCCTTGGAACATTGCTCATCTTCGGCCTTGTTACACCTGAGCCATTGGCTCTTGTGTTGTACATACTTTCATCCATGTATATAATATGATCAAGTATAATAAAGTCGGCATCCCTGATAATTCAGGGCTTCTGTCATTTCATTTCTGAGTATCTGAGTCTTTATTCTTAATTCATAAGATCACTTGGGGGCTTCTGGATTATTGACCATAGCTGTGACTACACAATTGATCTGGCTTATATGCCTTGTTGAAAATTCTTGGGGGCTTATTTACCAAGTTAAAGGTTACCAAAGAGAAACTGTGGCAATGAAGAGTTCAAACATAGGTATCCTGCCTTGAAACGCTTAATATATGTCACTTGGAGGGCTCCCTCTTCAATGAACATAGCTTTTGTTAAACCCTTTTGATTGGCTGGTATGCCAGGTGTAAATCACCAAAATTTCAGTTTATCCTACCTTGTTTGTCTGCCACTCCGCCTAGGCAATCCTGGAATGACCCGTCGTACTCATGATAGTCAATCTTATAAAGACCCTGAACTTGTCTAAAGTTAAAACAGCGGTTGGTCATGCAAGGTCCGGCTTACATGTTTTAATGAAGGATTAACCTAGTGGCTGTGCGGCCCATGAATATCACTTGATATTGAGGCTTGGCAGCCTATGAAAGGCTTGTTTTTCTGATCTGTTATTTTTCCTAAGCATTGCTTCAAGTTGATATATTTTTACCACGATTTAAGCCATGTAGCCTTAATCATTATGGCTCATATTTGAGCATATCTAAGGTTTTGATGACCCGTTCTGGCTTTGGACGATAAGTTGCCAGCATATTTGGATTGTGCACTTGGTGTTATATGCTCTAAGCTATGGAACTGTCATCCTCATTGGATATGGCGGTATAAGCCGGCGGTATGAACATATTTCATAGGTATGTTTTACTTGTTGCATATGAATATGTGAGGTTTTGACAACAAACCCTAATTATAAGACTTTTAAAGTCATCATTGTGTTGAGCAGGGTAAACCTCTAGGGAACATGTTATTTATTTGTGCACAAGCAGGCATCATGACATAATTGGATATGACCCGTCTGATGAATCAGTATGATGAAGCATAAACTATGAGTCTTCATACATCAGAACGGCACATTAACTTATTCAAACAACAAAACATGCACGATGGTGTCGGTGTTCTGGGAACGGGAGTCCCCAGACTTGCCTGCCTGCGGCCTGCGGCATGGCTCAAGCGAAGGCCCAGTGCAGCCCAGCTTCATCAACTCAAGCTCAAGACCCTCGCGAGGGGAGAAGCCTCGTGGGGCAGATGACAGGAAGCTTCCTCAAGAGAAGCCTCATCGGGCAGGCTCGCGAGGATGCGGAGAGATCAAGGAAGTGCACCTCGTGAGGAGCCCGTGACGCAAGCCATGACGATCGAGACCAGGCGGGCGCCGGCCTGCATAGTGTCCTTGTTTCCTCTTTGGTGCAAAGGGGGCAAGCACAGACCAAGGCATCAGGCAAATGTTACTGTTTCGGTGCAACAAGACCAGGACCAGCAGAACGGCAGGATGGAAGTCATCGTGGAGCCCAGGACGGTGTCGCCGCCAGAGTCTTTGGCAGTCAAAGACAAACCTTAGTCAGGATAAGTGTACTAGATGTTCCCCTTCAAAATGACCAATTGTTGGTGCCCTTCCTACTCATTATTTGGAAGAGGCCCAGGGCCTCCCTCTATAAATATGACTAGCCACCACAATAGAGGGGGGATCGGATCCAGATTGCGCATAGACTAGAGAGAGAGAGAGGCGACTGAACTCACCCAAGCAGTTCATCGCACCAGCTCAATAACAGCCCCTCGCAAGGCTATTCCCACTTTGTATTGTTCATCATCTGCCCCTGAGGTAATCCACCACACCACACACTCGAGTACGGCATTACACCACAACAGTGGCCTGAACCAGTATAAATCTCGTGTCCCTTGTGTGTTCTTCTTTTTAGCCTAGATTCCTTGCGAGGCTTCGAGACGTGAGTTGGTAGGGGAAAGATCTTCGTGCGCACCCCAGAGATCGAACCTCAAGGGTCTGTCGGAATCCCAAATCCAACATTTGGCGTGCCCGGTAGGGGTGTGCCGGAATCTTTCTTCCGCTGTTCGTGTGTGATCTTCCATCGTATCCATGGCTGACGCTCGTCGGGCTCGCGCCCAGCGTCGGGCTGATCTCGCCACCCGCGTCGCCCAGACGGCACCCGTCGGCGGACGCCCCCATCGTTCCCCGACGCCTGCCGCCAACGCCGCCACCGGCCCGGCGGGGAACGAGCAGCAGGCCTTGTCCCTGCATCCTTCGGTGCGGTGGGAAGGACGCACCGCCATCCCATCGCTGACTCCAGCCGATTCATCGTCCCATGCCCGTCGCGCCCCCACGGATGCGCACGCCGCGCTGCTCCTGGCGCGTGAGCTCCTGCACTACTGTCCCATCGATGATCTCTACGAGGACTGGCTCGCCCACATCACCGAGCTCGTCAGCACCGCAGGGGGCTCTCCGATGCCATCCCTCTCGCTCCCTCGCCCTCCATCCTGCGCAGGAGGCGTGGATCAAGAGGTGCCTCCGCCACCTCCTCCCCAAGAAGGCACCTTGGCTCCATGGCGCGCGGCCCCAGGACGAGACCCACCACGTCCGGCGCCTGCACGACAATAAAGGAGTTGCCAAGAAATCCCTCGCCCCCAAGAAGGTGCCCGCGTGCTCCTAGCACTGGTGCGCCATGACCGCATCCCTGCGCCACCACGTCAAGACCCCGCGCTGCTCCAAGCGGCGAAGCGTGGGAATTTACAGGAGCAAGCCCAGCACCATCAAATGGTTCTGATGGCCACCGCAGGATGCCGTGCCTTCACAACCGAGCTATGCAGTGTCGCATGGCCAGACAAGTTCAATCCTGACCTGCCCCCTCGCTACGACGGCACTACAAACCCCGCGGAGTTCCTACAGCTCTACGAGCTGGGCATCGAAGCCGCCAACGGGGACGAAAAGGTCATGGCGAACTGGTTTCCTATGGCGCTCAAGGACGGTGCCCGCACCTAGCTCCTGGACCTGGCTCCTGGCACGATCTCCTCTTGGGACGAGATGCGCACTCGCTTCATCGCCAACTTCCAAGGCACTCGCGACCGGCCCCCGGCCATGAGTGACCTGCGCTGCATCAAGCAACAGCCAGCAGAGACCCTGCAAAAGTACATCCAGCGCTTCAACAATGCTCGCCTCAAGATCCCCAGTGTGACTGAGGAAGCCATCATCTCAGCCTTCTCCGATGGCGTGCGTGACATCAAGATGAAAGAGGAGCTAGCAATCCATGAAGACCTGTGCACATCCCTGGAGCTGTTCGACTTAGCGACCAAGTGCGCCAGGACTGAGGAAGGGTGCCTCTCCCTCCTCGAGCTTCCGGCTGCTGATCCAGAATAGAAGAAGCCCAAGGTCAAGGACGTGAAGAGCAAGGGAGCTGCTGTGCTCGCAGCAGAGCCAGACACAAAGTGAGGCAGGTATCAGACTAAGTCATCCAAGGGTAGCCGGTACTGCGTGTACCACGACCTCCACACCCACAACTCCAACGAATGCCAAGAGCTCAGGGCCGTACGAGATGGGCGTATTGGCCGACGCCCCGAGCGCAACGATCAGGGCTATGGCCGTGGAGGAGGAAGAGGTGGAGGACGATGGGAAGACTGTGGCCCTCGCCAAGGGTGGCGTGACCGACCTTGCGAGGACCGTTGGCAGGACCAGCCTCGCGAGGGAGGTTGGAGGGATCAGCCTCGTGAAGATCGCCCGCACGGCAATGCAAGCCTCCCTCCTCTGCCACCACCGCCAAGGAGGAATGAAGACAAGCATTAGGATGAGGGGGCTGGGGGCTCCCAGGAGCCATGTGCAATCGCTTGCATCCTGGGCGGCGCCCAGGCCCCAGCCTCACAACGCATCTTCAAGCAGTTTGCTCGCGAGGTGAATGCAGTCTTCCCCAAGCTTGAGGCCACACGCCCTCTCAGGTGGTCTGCATGCGCTATCACTTTCAGCTCAGTGGATCAGCTCAAGTGCGCAGCAACAGCTGGAGTCCTCCCAATGCTTTGTTCCCCAGTCATCAGCAATGTGCAAGTCACCAGGACCCTCATCGATGGCGGAGCAGGACTCAATGTCCTGTCCGTCGAGACATTCAACAATCTCTAAGTGCCATATGATCAGCTTCAGCCGACCAAGCCTTTCTCAGGATTCACTGATGGTTCCACCATTCCGATAGGGCAGGTTCGCCTCCCTGTCACCTTTGGGTAGCGCAACAACTACCGCACCGAGCTCATTGACTTCGATGTCGCCCACATTCGCCTGCCATACAATGCCATCCTCGGGTACCCAGCCCTGGCCAAGTTCATGGCAGTCACTCACCATGGCTGCAATGTCCTCAAGATGCCAGGAAGCGGTGGAGTCATTACAGTACCCTGTGAGGAAAGGGATGCAGAGTGTTCTCTTGACCGTTCCTTCCAAGCCGCGGCAATCGAAGACCCAGATCACAGGAGCGGGAGACTTCTCGAGGCGGTCCCTAAGAAGAAGAAGGCTTCGCCTGGCCTAAGCCATCAGGAGGCGGGTACCTCCGGAGGCATTGCGTTAGGATCCGCGCCCGTTCAGGGGCCCCACCCTCTGTCGCATAGGAAGGCGCGCCTGGAGCCCTCCTCGGGTAAGGCTCTCGCGGAATCTTTCTTGGAGAGCCACCGACTTCGCCAAGGTCACGAGGGAGGCGCTCAGGCACCACTTGGAGGCGTGCTTCAAAGCACGTTTCCCTCAGGAAGGTATGAGGCAAGGAGGGCCAAACCCTTAGGAGTTCATCGCTGTCACACCCAAGATGCGACCCTATCCTAAAGGAACTCGAAGGTCCCATCAAGGATAGAAGCGCATCTTGAAGATGCTTTTGCAAGGTGGATATCATTACATCAACATTACATAATAGATGGGGATACATATAAAAGGCATACAATGCCACACGAATACAACATCATCTTACAAAAGAGCACCATCCGACTACGGATGAAACACAAACAGAAACTCAAATGACATCCACCCTGCTAGCCCAGGCTGCCGACCAGGAACCTATCCCCTAATCAAAGAAGAAGCAGAAGAAGAACTCCAAAACAAGCAAACATCACTCTCGCGTCATGATCATCGCATAACCTGTACCTGCAACTGTTGTTGTAGTAATCTGTGAGCCACGAGGACTCAGCAATCCCATTACCATGGGTATCAAGACTAGCAAAGCTTAATGGGAAACGAAGGGGTAAAGTGGTGAGGTTGCGGCAGCGACTAAGCATATATGGTGGCTAACATACGCAAATAAGAGCGAGAAGAGAGCAAACGGAACGATCGTGAAGATAGCAATGATCAAGAGGTAATACTGAACTCCTACTTACGTTAGACATAACCCAAAACCGTGTTCACTTCCCGGACTCCGCCGAAAAGAGACCATCATGGCTACACACACGGTTGATGCGTTTTAAATCGGATCTGGTGTCAAGTTATCTACAAACGAACATTAACAAATTCCCATCTGCCACATAACCGCGAGCACAACTCTCGAAAGTTTATACCCTGCAGGGGTGTCCCAACTTAGCCCATGATAAGCTCTCGTGATCAACGAAGGATATACCTTCTCCCAGGAAGACCCGATCAGTCTCGGAATCCCGGTTTACAAGATATTTCAACAATGGTAAAACAAGACCAGCAAGACCGCCCGTTGCACCGACAATCCCGATAGGAGCTGCACATATCTCGTTCTCAGGGCAACACCGGATGAGCAATCCGTACAACTAAAACCAGACCTCAAGTTTCCCTGAGGGGGCGCTGCAAAGGGCTCTGGTTCGGACCAGCACTTAGACAAGCACTTGCCCGGGGGGCTAAAATAAAGATGACCCTCGGGTTGTCCGACCCAAGGGAAGGGTATAGGTGGTGGTGAGGCAAATGGTAAAACCAAGGTTGGGCCTTGTTGGAGGAGTTTTATTCAAGGGGGTCCCATAAATCACCCAACCGCGTAAGGAACGCAAAATCCGGGAACATAACACCGGTATGACGGAAACTAGGGCGGCAAGAGTGGAACAAAACACCAGGCATAAGGCCGAGCCTTCCACCCTTTACCAAGTATATAGATGCATTACTTAAATAAAAGATATTGTGATATCCCAACCATAATCCTGTCCACCATGGAGCAACCTTCAACTTCACCTGCAACTCACAACGCTATAAGAGGGGCTGAGCAAACCAGTAACATAGCGAAGCAACGGTTTTCTAGGAAGGGTGATAAGGTTAGAGGCTGACATGGCAATTTAGGAGGCATGGTAAACAAGTGATAGGTAGCGCAGCATAGCGATAGAACGAGGCAACTAGCATAGCAATGATAGTAGTGAGATCCAAGGTGACGATCATCTTGCCTGAAATCCCGCAAGGAATAAGAACGAGTCCATGAAGAAGATGAAGCCACGAAGATGAACCAAGCGTAGACGAATGAATCCTCACGATCGCAACGAAACAGGAACTATCGAGAAGAAGCACACAACATGGTAAACACACCACACATTTACATGACATGATGCACAACCAAGCATGATGCATGACAAATCTACATGAAGCTACTCATGGCAAGAGATGATGCAAACAAGAGCAACACGTCAAGACAAGTTTAAATGAGGCCGAAAACAACATAGAACAATTCTGGTAAGTCCTCATATGCAAATTTAGAAATTGGTCCAGAACTGAATAAACCTTATGTTCAAGTTGTTAAATAGCAAGTTAAGATGCACCAAGATGATCTATACAAGTTCAACACATACACTCTATACAAGTTTAAAGGACAAGCTGTCCAAAATAGCAACTAGGCATCTAGCAAGCATCAAAACAATATACTACAACATCTCAACATAAAAAAAAGGCATGGGCATGATGTACAGGTAATGCATGACAAAACATGAACACTGATCTATCTCCAAAAATCACTAGAACATGCTCAAAATGACATGGCAAGATTGCCAATAATAACAGTTTCAGACATTAGCAGAAATAACATCAGGTTGCAATGTTTAGAGCTATCAAACAACATGTTACAGAAACTTATCATGGCAAACAAAGGCATGGAATGAATGTACTAATTGCATATAACAAAAGTCCCTTACTGACCATGAGCCAAAAGGGCACAGAAAATATGATGGCACCCATGTAAACATAGCACGTGATATGACAGATTCAGACATGGCAGGAGCAACAATAAGTAGGCATGTTGGTGAGCTTGTGCCACTCACCACAGAGCAATACATGGCATGACAAGGCTACCAACAGTAAAAGATATGCTTATGAAGCTAAGCATGGCAAGATCAAGTTCATAGGGTGCATGGATAACTAACAACAATCGTGGGAACACTGAACTTAATGTTAACAGGCTAACAGCAACATTATTTAGCAAGTTTGGAGCAACATTACAACAAGCTAAAGCAGGCTATAAATTCAACCAGGGGCATGAATGGATAGAGCATGACATGTATAACAAATCATCCTTAGTGAACATCTCCAGATTATGCATAGAATGACTTGTACCAGCAGGTTTACATAGCATCGCAAAATAACAGATTCAGACAAGCAAAACAGCAACAAGTACCCCATTTAACAAGCTTGATGCACTCCCTACACAACTCGCAAAAATACATGGATTGCACCTCTGTAAATATGGCATGTTGTAGTTCAAAACACATGTAGAGCTCATGCTCATAGGATGCACACATCAAATGCAACAAAAATGACAAATCATCTAGTTATAACAGTTTCAGCAGATTAACATCACATAGCACTCTTGAAATGATGATTAGGGCATCAAGATCGACTCAAACAAACATGACACAATGGAATGAAATATAGAACACATCCTGATGAACATTTTGATATATTATGCACGAAAAATGGAGCTACAGACATGGAGATAAGGCACCAGAATGAAGGAAATCGGGGACTCAGTGAAAAAAGACAGAGCCGAGCGCAATATTACTAAACGACGCCTAGGCGAGGCTTAGGCGGGGAACCTCACCAGCGGGCCGCTGGGCCGGAGGGGAAGGGGAGGCTGGGCCGTGGCCCACGTGGAGGTCTCCCTCCTCCTGATCCCTCCTGGATCGGGGAAGAGGCAGGGCGAGGCGGCGGTGACCGTGGCCGGCGCTCCGGCGAACGGAGGACGGCGGCGACGAGGGGAGGGATGGATCCGGCCCGAGGGCGCCAGATCTGGAGACGGCGGCACGGGGTTCGGTGAAGCGGGGTGGCGACGAGGAGATTCAAGCGGCGCGGGGCAGCGCTCCGGCGAGCGGCG